>NC_060262.1:21792646-22095752 GCF_021901455.1 Neodiprion lecontei
AGGATAATCTACGTTGTCCAAGGATAAATTGGTCGGAACTATTGAATCAAAATTTGGAAAAAGAGAACTTGTTTAAAAAATTTTCAACAATGTCACTTACATACATTGGCACAATAGCGAACACGAATGAAACATCTTTATTATGTTTAATAGAAATGGATCTGAATTTTCTTGGCTTTTCTTAACTACCGTTTCCCAATATTTCATATCAAAAAAATTAACGTATAATAACACTGAGTTGGTTATTCGCGATCTCGAATTACCTCTGATTCTTTTCTATCACAATCGCAGTAAGAAAAAAATAATAAAACAAAAGATACGTCGCATGAATAACAAAAAACGGATACAGTATAAAATTGTTCGAAATGTATTCGCGTATCCATCTCCATCCATTTCAACTGAAATGACGTACATGAGAGCTCTATTAGAGATTCAAATGTCCGCTTGTTATACATCTTGTAGAACTCTGCTAGGTATCCACAAAGCGTCGATTAGAGATTTCATCGATTTTGTGGAGAATAAGCCTGAACCTCCAACGGACTTCCTATTCATTATTCACGTGCATCACTATCTTATAAGATCTTACAGATCCAGTATACCGGGAGTCTCTGGTGAACGTGCCGACTCCGAGTCACGCGATCACCGCCAGTGCCAACACATGCACAAGTTTTCGTTTGCAGCATATCTATCCGCCACACTTGGCTCACATCAAAGTTGTGCGTGTGTTAGCACTAGCGGTGATAATGTGGCTCGGAGTCGATAATTTCACTGGAGACTTCCGGTATATAGACTTCTACTACATATCCACATAGATCTTCATTGGAAATATCGTGAAATTAATACCTTTAACGGACGTTATTTCGGTATACTCTACTCCTGTTAACGTATCATCATAAATATTATAAAATTATTATGTGCACATTTTGTTCTGTCCTGGACGAAAAGTCAAAGGCACTTAAGGACAGCTGGATCCTTAAGTACCGGACAAAATTCGAAGTAAACGAAAGGGTAGAATCGTTGGAGGTTTGTATACTGTAGAGCTCTGTTTGGTGGCGAGAGAAGAGAGTAACTATTCGCCGCCTGATAATTTTCTACAGTACCTCCACTTAGGGGCATGGACATTCATAGACATCCAATATATATCCATCACCGGACTTAATCTTTAATCTGACCATACATATTGCGAATTTGTATAGATGTCTTGTAGAGATCCACCATGGATCTGGTCCTTTTATGGTGTTGTGAATCTCTGTATAGACCTCTAACAGATGGAGTATTTCGTGTGTGACGTTCCAGAAATTTTAAATAAACATGTACTTCCGCATGCTTTTTGAACGGAAAGAATTACCCATAGAACCTAGAGCCTGAATTTTACAACAGTAGAGTTGGCTCGTGTTGCGAAAAATTTTAAGTATGTTTCGCGAAGTTCGCTGTTGGAATTCCAGAGTACAGTTTTATTTTTATCTTTGTGTTCATACGTACGTACAGACAAACATGTATTCTATAGGTGCTAACATTTTTTATTTTTTTTGCTTTAAAAACTGCAACCCGTCTCGAGGCCGTGGAATTTTGCCTGTTGCATGTCCAGCTAGGCTCAGTGGGGTGGCTGGAGTGTTATATTAAGCAATTTCATGCACATCTGTTTACCGTTGGAAAACAGGTGTACGTAGCGGGCTCGTGGCTTATCTCCTTTTCATTACCGTGATTCAGGCGATCGTTCAATTCCGCTGGACAGGACCGAGTCTTATAGTTACTAGGTATAATAATTATCGAAGCTCATCGGGTCGTGAATCGAACAGCGTTGTTCGATATCGTCTATACCGGTTGTTTTTTCTGATCGTGAAATTCGCCGCTTTACGTCAGCAGACAGATAAACGAATATACATTTCGGATACGCATGGAATGCAAAATGTAGTTTCGTTGTCTATCTACTGGCGTTGATGCGACAAGTTTCACAAAAAAAAAAAAAAAAAAAACGCCCGAAGCCTTATTACATTTATATTCAAGTATGCCTACCCATTTTCGGCTATAATCTATTTTCGGTCCGAAAGAAAATGCGACTTCGATTCTATACGAATTATGTAACAATGACTCCCATTTTTTAACGTCGGCTGCATCGTCCGTCATTTTTTCACACAATTCGTATAGAATCGAAACTCGCATTTCGTTTCGAACCATAAATGTAGGGAGTCAGAAGTGGGCAGGCATAACTACACGAATATCACCGTACTACATGATCGAGCGATTTGCAATCCCCGTCTTTTTGTTATGCGCAGCGGTTTCCCACGGTGCAATTGACGAGACTGAAAAGTAAGCGGTTGAACGAGGAGGAAAGGGTGAAAAGAAAAAATAATGTAAGGACAAGAAGAGCTAAAAAAATATGTATTGAAAGGATGAAAGGAAACTTTTAGCCAACGCCGTTCGAGTAGCATTCCCGTAGTCCAGGACACCTTCTCTTCCACCCTCGCGGTTATCGCGGAGACAAACCGCCGCCTCTGCACTCCTCTTTTCCCCACTTCCACCCCTTCCGTCCCACCCCTACGCCTCACGCAGACAATAGCAAAGCTTGCTGCGGGGTCCGGCAGGACCGGCCGGTGATAATAGCGCACTCATCTCAAAAAACCGCGCCGCTCTGGGATAAAGATGAGGGAAAAGTCTAGTGGCCTCGTAAAACTATCCCCTGCGGCCTGTACCCGCTTACCTGAGCAAGGGCCTCCGTGAATCAATTCCATCACTACTTCTTCACGTTTTCACTCTCTTCTTCTCGCAGCTCTGCCTCTGCGGATGTAACTTTAGAATGAGACGAAAGATACGCTCGTAAAATTTAACGTGCGAATCGGAAAGGCACCTAGATATGTTCATTATTGTTTGCGTATCTTACAAATTGTAAGAAGAGAAGGAAAATTTTTCGCGTATCCTGCCGCGCGGTGACTTTCCTCGCAGAGTTTTGGTAGAGAAAATATTTCTATCAGAGTTTAAAGTGGGATTAACTTTTGAAACGCGATGACAGACTACTGTATTGTGTTATGTGGTCATGTTCCCAGTTTCTGTATCCAGGGGAAATTGCTGTTGAAGGTTGATTAACGTGTTAATTTTTCAATTTACGTGAAATAATTATTTCCTTTGATCCCAATCAATTCATGGCTCGTTCAAGCCTTATTGTATCATTTTCCACGAAACATATTCCGTACTTTATTGTGAACCGTGAATTGTGCGCGAATGAATTCATTATTTCACACTGGGTTGAATTAGATATTTCGAGTACAGTTCCAACTGTAATTGTGAATGCGCGTCTATTCGAATCGATACTTCGTCGTATAAAATTAATAAAATTTCTTTCTGGATGTGTCTTTATACTTGATACCAGTAAAGTTCATTCATATCGATTAAAAAATACTCTAATCAATTGACAAACGAGTTGACAACATATATTTACTAATTCACTGAGTTATTACTTCCTCGTTACAGAATGTTGGATAGTGAGAGGTCGAATGAGGAATTCAATTCGATGAACAATTGGGCTCGTGAATATTAAATTTTTCAATTTAAAACTTATACAAGTGTTGACACTCGCTAATTTAAAATATGTTGAACTTTCTGGATTCTTACAATATTCGACTTTGCAGACCTTCCATTCCGTGAACTATCAACGTTTGTCCATGTATCTTACAAGTATAAGATGTGTTGGGCGAAATCTGAGATGCCAGTTACAGTGAAAAATTATTGAATTTTAACCAAAACTGTACTTACTATAATAAATATCCGACATTGAACAAATCGGGAAGTGTCTGGGAAAAAATTTCTGCTTTTGATCTATGCATATAGTAGAGTGTTATGAAATAATCAGGTCGTATTTTTACAATTCCGTTAAAAACGATGATTGCAAAAGTTATATCCAATTGAATTTCACTCTTTTTGAATATATAATCCTATACTTTAGCCAGGTCGACGTCTCTAAGTACTTTTTTAAAGCTGTTATATCCGCTTCAACTTTGTTTCACATAAAAAAAGAATATATAAAAACAAATTATTCTTCCGCAAACTACTGAAGTATTGAATTAAAAAAATTCACGAAACTTCCATGAAATATTTTTATATGTTTATATACAACGTTTGGTTGGAAATCAGGATAGGAAATTACGAATTCGCGTCACTGTGTCGAAACTCACAGCTCCTTCCAAACCCACGTGACATTTTATTTAATTCCCTCCCATTTCAGGGCAGAGCTGATGCTGGGGGAGGTTGGAAAGGAGTATGGTTGAGCATAATCGTGATGCTAGGAGGATCGGGCGGTGCGGAGGGTGCGGGAAGCTGCGGGCTAGCGGAGCTGGGCTGCAAAGACGGGCATTGCGTGCCGCTCGACGCGTACTGCGACGGTAAGGACGACTGCGGAGACGGAAGTGACGAGCCGGCATTGTGCACGCCGTGCAACCGGACGTACCACGGGGTCGAGGGCCGGACGTACAAGCTGGTGCTCCTGCGGCCGGTTCAGGTGCGGCTACCCTTCTTCTGCCACCTGACATTCACAGCCGGGGGTCCGGGGCACGGCGAGCTGGTCCAACTGCTCTGGGAGGAGTTCAAGATCGGCCGATTGGACCCTGCCGCCGAGGACGCGACGGGCAGCTGCCCCGAAGGATCGTTGCAGCTCGCGGAGCTGGGTCGGCCCTTTACGGGGGGCTCATGGTGCGGTGCGGGAAAGGGGCGCGCCTCCTACTACAGCGAAACGAGCACCGTGACGGCCTCCGTCAGGCTCTTCCACGCTCCGACGTCGGTCCCCTTTGAGTTCAGCCTGCGGTACCGTTTCGTCGCGCGGAGCGAGGCGATCGCGCGGCTGGGCCAGCCGGGGCTACCGTTCGAGCGAGGGGCCCCTGTTCCGGGGACTTACTGCTCGAGGAACTTCTACGAGTGCTACCGTAAGCGGTGCCGCGTCCAGAGTCCGAACTACCCGGGGGAGTATCCGCGCAACGCGACCTGCCTGCTGAATCTTCGCCAGAAGGAGGTCCCCACCTGCAAGCACGCCATGATGGCCGTCAGGCCCAGTGCTCCGGGGCCCGCGGGCCTAGCCGCGAGTAACGCCACCCTCGCCGTCTGGCAGGACTGCCCCCCCGAACGGGACCGCATCGTCATTCGCGACGGCACGGGGCCCGACGACCCCGTGCTTCTCACCTACTGCGGGGGGCCTCTCCCTCGCGTCACGGCAAGGGGCCCGACCATGCTCGTAGAATTTCGCAGCTCGTCACTCGCCATTCCCCTCGGCGCGTCCGCGCTCAGGCTCGAACTCGAGGCCGAGGTCGTCTTCGTCGACTCCGACGGGCTCGACTACGCCCGCGGGACCCAGGGCTGCCACTTCTTCGTTAACGGCACAGCCTGGCGCTCCGGTGTCCTCAAGGCCCCTCTTCATTCTCTGCCGCCCGGATCGAGCTGCACCTGGAACATCCAGGGCCTCTCCGGCGACCGCGTATGGATTTACTTCTCGTCCTATTCTCAACGCGACCTCACTGGCAACGCCGAGAGCAACGTTAGCGCTCGGACCGATCGGCCCTGCGCCGTAAAAATCACCCTCTGGGACGGTACCCCGAGCAACGGGCTGCCCATCGTTGCTCTTTGTGACGAAGCACCGAGACTCTGCGCTCACGCGGCTCTCCGCAATGCCACCAGGGCCACTAGGCCATGCACCGCCGAAGAAAGCTACCTCACTGTCGCCCCGACTCTCACTCTTAAGATGGAAAGTTTGCCCGGAACGGTGCTGCACACAGTCAACTTTCAGGTACTAATTATTTGTATTCTACCCGTTGTTTTGGATTGGATATAGATTGGGAAAAACAAGCTGTTTTTTACCCACTTTAGTCAACCTCGGGCGGGCGGTATTGGTAGTTCGCAAATATTGTGCCTCCCGACTATTGTCATTCGACGGATATACCTATGTCGATGCTTTATTGCCTTTCCATCAACCTGTAGTCGGGTTTATAGATATCTATCCGGATCCCCGAATTGATTGCAGCTTGAATGGGTTTCAATAGCGTTCGCTCAAACCAATTGGATTTCGATGTTGTTATTCTGTTCGGTTGACATAATATTGGGCCAATTGTGAGACTGTCTAGCTGCGTGATTGCATTCAAAAAAATACACACCTATCGCATATCATGATGCAGAGTGTCCCGTAGCTCGGGAATTGTAAACCCGCAGCAATATTGTTGTGCGTAAGAAAAAAGGACGGTCAACTACAAGAGAAATTTTTCTACCGCACTGCACGTTGACGATGCTGTAGGTATGGGTATGTATTACGGAACAATGGTGCAGGCTTGAAATTTGGAAATCAGAGGTTTTGATATAAGGTAATTTATCACAGAATGGTTGGTATTTGGCTTCGCTATTTTGAATTTTAGCATTTCTGCTTCCGACAAGTTATCAACGTTCACAAAACCTTCCGGTTACCAAATTTCGTCCAAGTCAAGTAATTTCTGGTATTCGGTGCCCCCGTATCAACTTCCCAAATTTTAAGTCAACTGTAATTCTTCTTCCTAATCAGAAATTAAGAAAAATTTGTACCCGGAGTGGGTAAACAGCCACCATTCTTGCATCATAACTGTGTCTATTACGCGCGATAGAGGAATTTCAGTTATAATACTTTACTGCCCTCATTTTTCATGCACAACACCGCTAACCAACGTTAGAAAAAATATGAATTCCTCCAGATATAGCGAAAATAATATACGTATTGTATGACAAGCAGGCAAACTCGAATATACTTGTATTTATTTTATCGTTTGTCAAATACACGACAATAATATTAAGCATCTACATTTTGAATTTATATATATATATACATTTTTTCGTACGAGAAGGGTTTACTATCCGCAAGTTACGGGACACCCTGTATAATACATAAGAGGTCTTTGGGAAGTAAATGGAACTTGGCTTGGTTAATTTTTATAAAATTACGGAAAGTGGTAAATATTTGCGCGATAGTCATTCAAACGTAACGTTTCCCTCAAAAGTGCGCGTTTCGCCAAGCGGTATTTAATTTGCAATGCATCCGGCGAATAAAAATTTAGACATATTTTTAAAACTTTCTGGCAAGCAAAGCAATGCTTTTGATTAAAAATTTGCTCAACTGAAGAGATAGTCCTGATATATATGTATAGTTTCGCGCCAAGTACATTAGCGAGACGCGAAAGGACACCGATACTCTTTACCGTATCTCATATTTCCACCTGAGATCTCCGAAAATTTTGCGAACCACGTTAAGCCGTGAAAGACACCCCCTCTTTCTCTTTCCGAAAAGTGCTGTGCTAATCGTAAAAATACTTCCCTTCTCTCCCCCAGGCACGGTACGAATTCGTGGCAACGTTGCAGGGCGGCGAGAGCTGGATCGAGGGTGCGTGCAATCGGGTGTGGCGGAAGGTGCGGGCTGGGACAATAACTTCACCGAGGGACGTCCGCCTCTTCGGCAGGGGCGGCGCGTCGCGGCTGGAGTGCCGATATCGGGTCGAGGGGGGCCCGGGTGAGCGGGTCCGTCTCACCCTGCACAACGCGAGTCTCGGGGAGCTGACGACTTGCGTGAGCGAGCGGGACTTCCACACGGGGCGACCGCGCTGCTCACCAGAAGTCGGGTCGCGAGAGGCCCACCTGACGCTCTTCGAGGCGCCCTGGCGGGACTTCAGACTGCCGCGGGCCTGCCTTTGCGACAACACCTCGCACCTGCCCCTGACCCACATATCGACGAGCCGGGCCCTCGAGATCACGTTCCTCGTAGATCAGCAAGCCCCGCACGAGGACTTCGAGACGGTATTCTTCCACGCGAGCTTCGAGCTCGTCAGGGCGCCGGAGTGCCCCCGGAAACAGAGGGTCCGGGGCGAAGGTGGGGAGCTCAGGTTCGTCGCGCCCCCGCTGTCCAGGCCTGACATATACTGCGAGGGCCTCCCGTGGCTCGTTGAGGCCCGGGAAAATCGCTCGCTGTTCCTCCTCACTTGGGGCTGGTTCCTGCCCCTGGACCCAAACCCCGCCAACGGCCAGCCCGTCGTCAGCGACGCGCCGCGATGCCCAACGAGCAATCGCGTCCTCTTGTACTCCGGGAAGCCACCGAAACTTCTCAAGGTCGTCTGCCCAGCCGAGCCCGGTGCCCGAGAGTACGCTGTTCACGTCTTCTCCGAGGAGTGGCTCAGCGCCGAGGGGGAGGGGGGCGTGGGCAGGGACGCCTGGCTGGGACCCCCAAGGGCCCCGGCCCTCCTCATCGACTTCGTCGCTAGGGAGCCGGGACAGGCCGCGGCTTCTTGGCTCGAAATATCCAGGAGCAGATCCGCCCTCCGGAGGCAGCTGAGACTCCCTGAACGTGGCGTCGAAAATGACACCTCTGCAACCGGTGATTGTCCGCACAGATGCCCGGAACTCGGTGCCTGCATCGCTGCCAGTCTATGGTGCGACGGCAGGCCCCATTGCCCGTCTGGTCACGATGAGGAACACTGTGGAAACGGGGCAAGGCTCTTGGGCATGCTTCCCCCAGCCGTTTGGCTCTTTGTCGCCGGGACCGCCGGCGTCGTTACGGCCTTTGCCTGTATCCTCGCTATCCTAATTGGCAGGTATTCTTGTTTTTCATCTATCTATGCATCGGTTTGCTGTTCTGTACCTCTCGCTGTGTCTGTTTTTGAATTACCTTTATCCTATTCTTCTGCTCCTTCTTCGCGTATTTCATCTTGATTATTTTCTACTGTTTCTTTCTCCTGTACACCGAGAATCTTCTGTGAAACTTGCCGCTAGACGCCAGTAGGTAGGCAACCGTAAGTTGCTTTTTCAAAATGTAACGACACATAATTAAGCTTCGATTGCATGTCTGATCGCGTTTGGAGGCAAGTTCCACAGATGACTCACGGTAGCTTCTTATCTCTGATTATGATTGATTGAGTTTTCTCTTCGAGTGTTGCTAAACAATTCATGGCGAAGATCAAAGAAAGTGAAAAATAAAACGAACTCGTAAGTATATGCATGTCAAAACAAACCCTCTTTCAACACGAGGACCCCTTTCAAGCTTTTATGAAAAAGTCGGTGGTTCAAAACTTTTCGTCTGGGTAAAGCAATTTTTAAACCAGAATTCCGTGAATAGATCGTTGGAAAGCTTGAAAATCTTGTTTAACCAACCTGGAAAGACGACTTTTTTTTAAACTCATCTTCGCTACTTGTCCGACATACCGAACGATTTTCTTGAATCTACCCGACGCCGCGCCAGCAGACAGGCAGCCGGAGTAACATTTTAGGTTTTTGACACCATTTCTGATCAGGCCTGAACTCCGTTTACAATCTTTGCAAAATGCCTGTCGGCTGTAGTCGGCTGCTGAGGCATACAGAGAATGTTTTCAGCAATGAGACTGCAAGACCTCAAACGTAACTTTCGTTGCCTGACCTCCAAGGAAATCGCGCGGTATGGACAAGAGCAATAAACAAAAGGACGTTGAAATTTTATGGTTGAAAAATTTGGTGTACCTGGAAAGCAGTGAAAATGTACTGACGAGAATTTGCGTGTGCTTGGTTGTTTGTTACACGTTATACAGGTCCAAGAAATCGGCGCGAAGACTCCGTTACGAAGGACAGTACGAGGGAAAGAAGCCGCGCCGAGCACCAACCGAAGAGACCCTTTTGGGCGCAGCCTCCTGACAACAGCAGCCCGGTTTCGTGGAGTACATCCACGTCGACCGGGAGACAACAGTCTAGAGACACGATGCTGTACTTTACCGTCCAAGTTACTAACTTAACTGAAAACACCCCCAGCTGGTGCCAAGATATCGGCACCGTTACAGGGGCGTATCTCTGTGATACACCGCCACGATCTATTTTAGGGGACTTCTAAAGCGTGGGTGCCCCGCTTAGTCGTTATCATGTATGTTATACGATGTTCTCACCACGGTAAACCTATTCCCACTGCCACATTACCGTCGTATATGTATGTATATACGATACACTGTTGTACTGTGGAGACGAATTAACAATTAACAAATTTAACACAGCGTAGGTAGCCCGCCATAATTATTACGTGTAAAAATTACTTCGTATGAATGGGAAATTTTACGGTTATTACAGTTACCCAGATTAAATAGACGTGATTATGGTTCAACTCCGACTTTATGGTCATTTTACGTATGTACCCGTTCATTGACGCACTATTTGCACCCTGCACAATTTGTTTTTCGTCCAGTGCTCTGAGAATTGATTTTACGCTCTTGAGCGTAACAATGTAAACATCTACACGCCATAACAATATTGATAAACGTTTTTGGAGAATTGTCAGGTTACATGGAAAAATATTACTTTAACTTTACTACCGTGGAAAATGGGACTGTCGATCTAGTAACTCACGACATTCCTGCAGTAACTTTAACAGAAAACTATAGAAACTTCAACAAAATACTGCGCTAGTCCCTCATTTTCCTGAAGGGTAGTAAATCCAACACTCATTTTGTTCGCGCGAAACTAACGGTGACGTGGATACTGAAATGATTATTTTCCGGTGTGAAATAATTTTTAAAAAATAGTTAACCGATTACATAGAAACATTTCGAACA
Organism: Neodiprion lecontei; assembly: GCF_021901455.1. Lineage (NCBI taxonomy): Eukaryota > Metazoa > Arthropoda > Insecta > Hymenoptera > Diprionidae > Neodiprion > Neodiprion lecontei. The sequence continues at coordinate 21,803,200 of NC_060262.1, forward strand.
AACGCGGTAACGTTAGTTCCAGGGTTATAAGGCTATAAAAGTTTAGAGCTCTTGTTGATCTGCAGACGGACGGTTTATAATTAATAAAAGCCATCCAAATCAGTAGAAAAACGGTACATCTCAGCACAAACATAATGTATAGAACACACGAAAAGAGAGTGAATTACTCTAGATGAGTTAGCCAAATTGCAATAAAGATTTTTTCAATCCTATGGTGGAAAAACTACACTCAAATCCGAATCTTTGCTATAAGATAACCTAGGATATAGCTCAAAATTTGACTAGTACTATGCGTGAAGTACAGATAAATTACTGAACATGTGAATTCAAACAGTGAGGTGAGGTCTAATACATGACTGCCTTTGACGCGCTTGCAATTTTGTTATCTCTGCCCGATTATTCTCTGTATTAATCAGTGAATAAGCGCTTCATTGCCCGACAAAAAATCATGACAGGGGAGATTTTATTTTAATTTCACGGTTGTTATAACCCCAGAAATGAGGAATTCAACTTCTGAAACTTTTCCGTACACTTGTACAGATGAATTGCCTGTGTTTCACTCTAGCCAGTGAATTTCATAGACGCCTAAAAGTAGTTAGTCAATTGCTGTCACAGTTACGGACGGTGTGTAGTACGTCAGGCTCATCCACGCCTACGGAATTTTTGAACTGGAATTAATTGCGAATGTGAACACAGTAGTGCTTCCATCCTCGTTATGTGCTGAGCTAAAATCGTCAAGTTTCTCCGCAAAGTGCACCAGGCGAATTGTGAAAAAAAATCCACGAAATGAAAATTAAAAAAATATTTCAAATACCTCTCTCGCATACATAGGTGTACGTTATACATACACTTACATATAGGTATACGTATGTACTCACAATGAGTGGGTCTATTTTCGGTCTGTTGAGTTCAGTACTGCAAAAGAATCATTCTCCGGGTAGGGATAAAAAACCGGAATTACCGATTGATAGAAGGACCAGAATATCAAATTTTCATAAACGTGAAAATCTTATTCGTAAAATTTTATAATGCGGAAAGTCCAAGAATAGAAAATTGAAAATCTTCAAAGTCGAAGTACAGAAAGACAAAATATAGAAAGGTCAAACCATAAAACGGCAAAATCGCGAATCTGATCACGATTCTATATTATCGAGAGGAATTCCGACGATTCTGTAGAGTTTGGGATTCTACGTTGTGACTTTTCTGTTCTTTTACTGCCCCGCACTTTGACTTTCAACATTTCGTAATTATATGAATTAAGTTTCCGCTTCTTCAAAATTCGATATTGTGACCCTTCGATTTTTCGATCCTTCCACATTATTACCCCCACCCCATTCTCCAGATAATGTGAAGGCTGTATAGAAATTGTAAGTTCACGATCAAACAAAAAGATGAAAACAAAACACTGCCTTCCAATTACCGAATTTAATTCTACGTAAACTTCACGGTAATCTCTAGGAGTCGTCATTACAGGTACTCCGCAATGGGAATCAACTCGCCGCTACTCGACTCATTCGCTCCCTTGTTCCGGCTCCTCTCCTTTTTTTCATCCTGGGTCATCCCCTTTAAAAGTCCCTCGATGGAGGTGACCCACACGTATATACTACACACTAATTATTCCTAACACAGTCATACTCTGCATATATACACACATTTCTACAAAATACTGTACATATGCATGTACACATTTCTGCACATACCGTTATACATACCTACAACGTTTCCACTATGTATATTACACATACGTATATACTTGTACGCGGGAGCGAACTTAATTAGCACACTCGTACATACATAAATTTTCATTCATTCATACGTGATTGTATTCACAGGATTTTCCATATACTCGCCAGCGAATCCAGTGTAGACTGCTTTCTTAATTAGGAAACATGAATTACTAAACCATATATAATTATAAATGAACTGTTAAACTTTACGTAAATATGAAGCTCTAAACCAACGAAGTATTAGGGTATAAACCTGTGTATATGTGCGCCTGTGTGCAAATCGTAATCAATCATCACAAAATGTTTATACATCTTATAACGACACAAAATGCAGAAACATTACAGTTTCATTTTCATTGCAGATTAAATGCACACAAGATTATACGCTAATGTTCGGAGGTTCAGGTGCAGAGTTTGATAAATTGTTATAGGTAATTGAAGGCATATTGTAGATATATGTAGATATATATATATTATATAAATATAAATAAATTGAATAGGGAATTAGGTGTGGGCAAGAATGAGTGCAAGGAATTCGCTGCCAATACATGTATTTCGAACATACATGTACATACATGTATAAATATATATATACCTATATATATATGAAACATACAAATATATACACGGTGACGACATGCTTATACATTAAACATATGTGTGTTGAAAAACGCCCTCGCATCGTCGGACAAACATTCCACGCTTTGTATCCTTGGTTCAATTTGATTTGCAAATTTAGTATATTTATATACATTATGTATGAATACTTTAAATGAAATTCCGTATTCGAATTTAAGCAAAATTTTCAACTGTGTTTAAAGATATCTAAAGCTCAACTTCCGGTACAAACAATTCTGCATAAAAACGATATCCTTTTTTCTTCTATTAATTTTCTTCAATCCTCTAAGAAAGTTTAAATTCACCGACCAATCATTAGGTTTTGTGGCATTTAATGTACAATAAGTCGCCGTGTAGATATATAATATTGAAAAAAAAAATCGCACTGTCTGCGCGGGTCGGTAGAATTCATTAGGGTAGGACCGCGCAGCTAAACCATAATTTACAGTCACGAGTAACACATGCTCACAAAATTAAGCAAAAAAAAAAAAACACTCCTCGTGTACGTTCCACAAATGAAATCTCCTATACTATGATTGACTAACGACCCGATTAATTATATACACAACTTAATATAGCTCTATATACATACAAGTATGAAAAACCAGGTCACCTGTAATATATATTATACTATATGGATATACATCGATCGTATATGAGTTCCAATAAAAACGACACAGATCTTGTAGTAAATATTTTAGGCGGCATTAACGTCGTAATATGTATGGCGTGTGGCATACCTGTGTGAATATATATAATATAAACCCTCGCAGCAACCCACTGCTACTGACCTACATTAACACTGATTGCGAGAAGAGAACTCGAGAGGAGGCCTTTGCAGCCTTGAGCTTTGCCTACTATCGCCTTTGACTTTGCTCCGTGACGCGGATATCAAGACGAGTTTACCCCCCGACTCAAAAGCTGCCAGAGTGCAGTTGGCGTAATTAAAATTCTTACCGTTCAGCCAAATGCTCGAGTTATCCAACGATCGAGATTAAAAGTTAACCGAGGCTATTTAAGCCGCTTGAAAAATTCCATTGAATTCCAAAAATTCCCTCCGCAGAAGATGAGTACTGAAAGCTTTCGAGGACATAATAGCGACTCTGATGTGCCCATGTGCAACCGATGTATGTACACAATTGTTAATATGCACATTGTACACGTGTACACGTGTAAAAGGTACACATAGGCGATCTTTTGAACAAACTCCGACGGTGACGGAAAATCAATTTCTAAGTGTGGCGTGGTAAACCGTGGTGCACGATGCAGCACGTATAGCGTAAAATGTCACACGAGGCTTGCAGAGGCGAGAAAGCTCGTTACCTCGATAAATGTTCTCCAGAGGCGGCTTTTGTTCTCGAATATAACTACCACACCTAAATATATTTCACGTAGGTGCCACCGCGTGTTACATTGTTAACTACCCTGCCACCATTGTGTCTATAATCCATGCACCGTTATACATTATGACATAGGTATGCAATATGCATGTGTATAAAGTACACAACTGCAAGCAGCGACTTTCGAGCCAAGAAACAAGACTGAGTTGAAACAACTCGATAGAATCGGAGCATTATAAAAGTTAACCGTGCCGGTTTCACGTTTCGAACAAAGGTACGTGTTTTTATCATGAGTTCTAACATTGTTTCGTACCAGCTCTCAGGCAAGAAATTTTCGCGGGTAAACATTTGATGAGAAGAGATTTGATTGTCCATAAAAATTTCCAGTAACTAATCATGGCTAGGTAAACATACTTTCAAAAATACATTTAAAATATGAAATGGAAAATGTTTATAAAAATATTATTCAAGTGAACAAATGAAAGTGCTTTGCGCAATGCTGTTTGAAATGAAAAATGTAAAATAGGTATTTAAAATGAGTTACAAAATGTATAATGATATACTATAATATACCTGTAAATAGTTACATTTTTTTTTTTTTAATCAGTAATACACGTCACCTTACGATTTTCATCTTACTTTGTACATCCGTATTATTCTTGATAAGGAACTACAGTTCTTCGTATTACCTTCTATGGCCAATTTGTCCTCCATTGGATATTTTAGCATTACACCGTAAAATAATCGGGCAAATGTTGTATAATAGATAAGTACTGTACTTCGAAAACTTTTTTTCAACTGTAGAAGACTGCAGTTTTTAAGAATTTCGCTGTATACAATAGCTAGTCAAAACGTTGTTGGAACAATATTTCGAATACTTCGATCATACGCTGTTTATTTGTAAAATATCATTTAAAACTCTCTAATTGATGCATCGCTAAATAGACTCTTTTTAAGTTGAAGACTAAGTGATGACCTGAAAATTCTATTATTATTTAACCAGTCCGAGAGAATATAGTTCTAGAATATTGGCCATGAAATTTTTCCAGAAGTTTAAAATCCATTTGAATACAGGCATTTGACAAACGGTTGAAGGTATACATTTTTCCATCTAAAACAGAAAATAGAAAACAACTTTTTGTATTTTACTTGCATATTGAAAATCAAACGTTTTCAAATATTATACTGTAAAAAAATGCGGTGTGGAACACTTCTATAGAATATTTGTTGGTGTCAAGCTTAAACTATTCGATGTTAATCTAATACTACCTGTCGTCAATCTAACGCTATATGTATAATGTTCAAACTCTGAGTTGACCCGAAAAATTGTTCTATCCTAAAATTGTCCACACCGGCCACTATTGAACAATTTTAACACCGCCCTTTTTTACAGTGTACCCAGCCCTGCACTAATCAGTCTCGATAACTAGTCTTCCAGCTATCGATAATAATAATAATAATGACAACCGAACCAGCCATACCCTTTCGGGTGTTTTCATAAACGATCAGCTTGTGCGGGGCGAGGAAGGGATGCGTTAATAACCAATCATTTTGCGTTTACAGCCGTCTCAAGATGTTCAATAGACGCGCCCGCGGCGTAATCGCAAAGGGAGTATGGAGAACGGCAGCTGAAAACATTGCCGTCGTGTAGTCAACCGCGTTCAAACCTCAGCTTGTCATTTTGGCATCGGAACGAAGTGACCCGTCTTACAACTTTTGCGAGTTGGGTCTTCTCCGAAACGCTAGGAATTTCAACTCGAGTTCTTTCGTCTCGTCAGGCTAAGCCCGTTTTAGACACCAGCGTTACTGGACACCAAAAGTAATTAGAAGCCGTATTGGAAACCAGCCCGATTGGAAAACAGCGGTGCTGCCCATCGGACCCCAACAAATGAATAAACATATAAATGCCCGATTAAAACCAAAATTGTTCAATTTCATAATGTGGCCCTTGACTGAAGATGTACCTACTAAGAATTTGTGGACCTTGTGGACCTCGCTCCGCGGCTAAGGGCATGGTGAAGGGTGCTGTAGGGTCGTGAAAGGGAGGATTGCAATTATGCTGAGAGATGTGAAAAGTGAAATTACATAATCTCGTCTCAGGACCGTGATCCTGACTTATTTTTCACTCGTGAAAAGAAGATTTTCCCTTTAAGGTGCCTTCCCATTGGTCTGGATGGCGCTTATCGATGCTTTCGCGAGTGCAAAATAAGTCAGAATTAGGGGACCAGGGCTCCTGATTAGACGGAACGGTGTTTTCGTCATTTTCACGGGTGAAAAGGAAATCAAAATAAGACCCGATAAGTTGATTTCTTTGTTTTCTTTCGGCCGTAGACTTATAGAGATAGACTGTGCAATCCGTGTATCGAGCTGGGGTTCGCCCTCACGGAAAAAAAGCCCCACTTGGGTGTAAATTCGTACCTCCAACTCATAGATAATGCTAATTTCCCATAAGAAAAAAGTTAGGGGTACGAATTTACACCCAATTTGGGGTTTTTTCCGTGAGGGCGATCACGAAGTAATTTCACATTTGGCCTTTCCCATCATCAAATCATTCGGATTGGTTTACAAAGTTTTAGTCAACCAATCAGAATGTTTGGATGGTGGGAAATGTGAAAAATGAACTGAAATAATCAACCCCTTGAAGCTCCAATTGAAAAGAGAAAGCAACAGCACAATCCGACTTCTCTACTGCACGGTCGAAAGAGTGGGGAACAGCCGCCAGGTGGGGAAAGCAATAAGGCCAGCGGGGAGGTATACTTATATCATACTTATGTAAGCTCGGTGTCCCCCCCCCCCCCCCCCCCCAAGTTGTCGATTAGAATAAGAGGTCGGATTCTTGCTGTTGCTTTCTCACTCTAATTAGAGTTTCAGCCTATATTTCAGTGGTTTCAGCTCAGCGCACGGGCCGCCAATCTATCTCTAAAGTCTATGCCTCCGGCGCGAACTAAAGGACGGCGTGTGTGGACTCGACATAGCGTTTGTACTGCAGCGCCATCACGCCGATAAGCTTACGCCATTTACGGTCTAAAAAACGAGTTGGAATTCGCCTCTGGTTTGATTAGTCCACGGTATTTCGGCATAAAAGTTAAACTGCCAATATATTTTTAAGAAGAAGCGTGAGCGAGCACCGGCGGCGCAGAATTTCAATATAATGCCACTGCCGATACACGCTGAGGTGTTTCAGGTAAAAATACAACTTGAACAATGTTACTGCGTATCCTAAGCGCGCCAATATTGATATAAAAAACGCTCTGCAAATTGGGGTTATCTTTGACAGATTAAACATGTCATTTAGCCACTTTTAAAAATGTAACGGTCAGCAAACCTATAGTTTGCGTTGCGCAAATCACTCCAAGTATCATACAATGGATTTCATTTTCTCTTCAACAGCAGAATGCAATGGAGCCAATGCAAGTTGACGCACCAACTGAAGACAATGACAATACAGAAGAGGAACCATACATTGTAGAAAATCCCACGCTGGTAAGGAGCTAACGATCTTTCTCGCCTATCTTTTTTTTCCCATCGATGCTGAAATATTGCTTTATAAATGACTATAGCCCAATTCATTGTACGATAAATTTTTTCAGGATTTAGAAGTCTATGCGAACAGCTATACAGGACTAGCAAAACTGTACAGGTTGATCTATATCGCAGATCATTGTCCGACACTGCGGTTGGAAGCATTGAAAATGGCGATAACTTATGTGATGACAACATATAACACAGGAATCTATCAAACTCTGCATAAAAAGCTGCAGGAGGCAATCGGCACGCCTGGACTGCCTGATATAGCAGCACAGTCGACATCCCAAGACATACCGGCAATCGATCACATGTGGCTAGAGTCTAAGTCGAAGAAGGCGGCCCTGAAATTAGAGAAATTTGATACCGATCTAAAGAACTATAAGAGTAATTCAATCAAGGAAAGTATTAGGAGAGGTCACGACGATTTGGGTGACCATTACCTCGACTGTGGCGATCTCAGCAATGCGCTTAAGTGTTATTCGCGAGCACGCGACTATTGTACCAGTGGTAAACATGTCGTTAACATGTGCCTTAATGTCATCAAGGTATCTGTCTATCTTCAAAACTGGTCCCATGTCATCAGTTATGTTACCAAAGCTGAGAACACGCCTGACTTTTCCGAAGTTCACGGCAAGGACAACAATCAGGCTGTCATCACCAAACTTAAAATAGCTGCTGGACTCGCAGAGCTCACTACAATGAAATATAAAATGGCGGCGCGACACTTCCTCCAGGCTTCACTGGATCACTGCGACTGCCCTGAGCTCCTCTCTCCAGGCAATGTTGCTCTCTACGGAGGACTTTGTGCCCTTGCTACTTTCGAAAGAAACGAGCTTCAAAAGCAAGTCATATTTAGCAGCTCGTTCAAATTGTTCTTGGAGCTCGAACCTCAACTTAGAGATATTATCTTCCAGTTTTACAACTCAAAGTATGCCTCATGTTTGAAATTGTTGGATGAGATAAAGGACAACATTTTACTTGATATGTACATAGCACCACATGTCAACTCTCTCTATACTCAAATCAGAAATCGAGCATTAATTCAGTACTTTAGCCCGTATTTAAGCGCTGATATGAGGAGAATGGCTACAGCATTCAATAGAACTGTCTCCGCCCTTGAGAATGAGCTCATGCAGCTTATACTCGAAGGTCAAATCCAGGCACGCATCGACTCGCACAATAAAGTAATTTTACTTTTAATATAGTATACTAAGTATGAGGTTTTTCTGGGTTGCTTTCATTGTGTACTCATTTTTATTACAGATTTTGTATGCCAAAGACGTTGATCAGCGTAGTACGACATTTGAGAAGTCAATTAGCGTCGGCAAGGAGTACCAGCGACGTACTAGAATGCTCATCCTCAGAGCTGCGATGTTGAAGCATCGCATTCATGTGAAGGTAGGAATTTGTAAGAAATAAATTTTCAAATTTTTTAGTGAATGTACCTGGAAAATAATTGACATCTATTATTTTCAAAACGTTGCAGGGTCAAGCACGTGACACGACGCAAGGCGGTGAGTTATCTGTGGCTCCAGGAAACAGTAGCATAGTATCAAGAAATTGAAGTAATTTATTTGTCAAGTCGAAGAAGTAATCGGAAGAAACAAAAGGAATCCACACGAAACTGAAACGGAGTGTGTTCGTTGCTTGGACATTAACTCTTATGTAAATTAATCTTTTGCCATTGTGTTCCTCTACATTTACTTTACCATTTTTTGTTATTTTCTTTTTTTTTTTTTTTTTTTCCAAATCGTAAAGTTCTATACTGTACATAAATATGGCCTTTACGTTATAAATAAACAATTATTATGAATCACTAAAAACTGCAATATTAAAGTAAAACTTTTGTAGCATTATCAAGAGCTAAAAGAGCTAATAATACGTCATAAATACATGCATGCATATACGTAAGGTACCCGATGTGTATATTAATTATTGAAATCTTGACTAAAAGAATGGAAAAAATCTTGCATTCTTCACAGTTAAGTCTATGTTATTTCTATGATTTGCAACGTCATCTGTTAAATGCAATTATTAATTATTGCTACATTGTTCAACTAATTATTCATTTATCCATTAATAAATTCGAAGTTCTTATATTAAATATAAATGTATGTAAAATACATATTTGTTATTTTTTTTCTTTTTTCTTAAATCTTGTTCGCAGTCAAAATAGAAACCACGGAATACAGCGTGGTCGGTTCAATGATATCTAGAGTTAGATTAGTGTTCCTACGGACCGCACTCATTGCAAATTACCAATACAAATGTACAGGACGAGTCTTTCGCGTACCGGAAGTGACTACGTGAGCTAAATTGACAGAGTACCCGCATTGTACACTCTTGGCGTCGCAGTCGTTCGTGACCTGAGGATATCCACTTGCTTCGCGTCACTGGACGTGCCGGCAGTCGTATATGTGAATCTGAACCCTTTTTTGCTAGACAGTGAACGACAGTGAATTTCCTGCGCTTGTGCGCGTATCTCTGATCAATATTACTTAATAAGAAATCGTGATAACTAGTAGAAAAAAATAATGGGCCGTTATCGAAGGTACGTAAAATATGATATACCTTGAGATACAAACAGCGCACGGGGGTACGAACGATAGAACAAAATGGAAGTTGCGTGTACCTCGCCGACAATCAACGCGTAGCAATATGTCAACTGAGCCACCCTTCTCTAGCTAATTGTGTCATCGACCCGGCTAACCGAACGAGATTGACTAAAGTAGAATAAACATACAGCTTTAACTGAAGACCTAAATAGTAAACTCCGCCTAGTTGTTACTTGCTCTCTTTTTATTGTACCCAGTATTTTTCATCAGCGTTTTCGTCAATTTCTTTACGCTTCTTAAGTTTTTAAAATTCGCCATTTTGTTACTCAGTTCATTATCCGCGCACTGACCATATAAATCGATGCTTTCCTATAGGTATACTCCATTATTGGGAGTTAGCCTCAACCAATTTCACGTAGCGATCACGCCCCTCGTTGCAAATGAAAACAAAAACAATGAACGGACCAAAAATAACTTGTATGAAACTACTTCAAAATCAATTGTTTTCGTCCTTACTTAGCCGTAGCCGAGAAAGGGATAGGAGGCGCAAATCTCGCAGTCGGTCCCGGAGTCGGTCACCTAGAGATCGACGTGGCTGGGGGGGACCTGGTGGTGGAGGAGGAGGAGGAGGTCCAGGACGCGACAGAGCGGGTGGTGGAGGTGGTGGCCGCGGAGGCAGAGGACAGCCTGGGGCTAATCTCAGAAAGCCACGCTGGGACTTAAGCCGTTTAGAACCATTCAAAAAGGACTTCTATGTGCCTAGTGATGTCGTACAACATAGGGATCCTCGTGCCGTCGAGCAGTACAGAAGTGACAAAGAAATCACCCTTAAAGGAAGAAACATACCTAATCCTGTATTCACCTTTGAAGAAGCGGGATTTCCTGATTATGTTCTGAAAGAAGTCAAGTAAGCAACAAATGGATCGTATTACATGCAATAATCACTCTCAGAGTGTCCCTAACGTTAATTTGGATGCTTTGGAAATCACACATGTTTCCTGGAATTGACTCCCGGTCTTAAGATTCTTAAGTGCGTTAGGTTAACAAATAGATTTGTTTGTACCAAACCCAATGAAACAAGAAGGGAATAAATTGTGTTCTGGTTTTCGAAAGCCCAAAAAGTAATTTCACTAGATTTCGAATTTAATTTATTATAAACACTATTTTGGGTGTAGTTCATATGAAAACTCAAGCTCCTTAATCTCTTTGACTAACTTCTCATGCTAATTTTTACCTAATTAATTACGAATTTTTAGGAGGCTTGGATTCAAGGAGCCGACATCAATTCAAGCCCAGGGATGGCCAATTGCTCTGAGTGGGCGGGACATGGTGGGAATAGCTTCAACTGGATCAGGAAAAACCTTGTCTTACATACTGCCCGCCATAGTACATATAAATAGCCAGCCTAAGCTAAGTCGCAAAGACGGTCCTGTAGCTTTAGTCTTGGCTCCGACACGAGAATTGGCTCAACAAATACAGCAGGTGGCTGACGACTTTGGTCATTCGTCAGGCATCAGGAATACATGTTTATATGGAGGTGCGCCGAAGGGTGCGCAGGCTAGGGATCTCGATGGGGGTGTAGAAATTGTGATCGCAACACCCGGTAGACTATTGGACTTTTTAGAATCCGGTCGAACAAACCTGAAAAGATGCACATATCTAGTACTGGACGAGGCTGATAGAATGCTTGACATGGGATTCGAGCCTCAAATTAGAAAAATCATAGAACAAATTAGACCTGATAGACAGACACTTATGTGGTCTGCAACATGGCCCAAAGAGGTAAAGAATCTGGCCGAAGACTTTCTTAAGGACTACACGCAAATAAACGTTGGGTCTCTTCAGCTTGCAGCTAATCACAATATCCTTCAAATTATCGACGTGTGTCAAGATTACGAAAAGGAAAACAAGTACGTAACTAACTCTTCAAAAATCTCGTTTTGTTATTATAATTGCATACAGATTAGCTCATACCTGTGTATCATCACAAGTATATGCCTCACAAGTATGCTACATTAACTGGAGATAAATTAACTTAGCTTGATTTCATTGGCAAGTTAGGTCAGTCCTCTTCAAACAAACGACCAACAACATTTTTTTATTTCAATATTTTTCCAAACGGGTAATCCGTTGCTGTATTGAAAGAACTAAATTTATCCTCTTTTTTTTTTTTCTTCTAGACTTAGCACATTGTTGAAAGAGATAATGGCTGAGAATGAGAACAAAACGATAGTTTTTATTGAAACTAAACGCAGAGTGGACGAGATAACTAGAAAAATGAAGCGTGACGGCTGGCCTGCAGTCTGTATACATGGGGACAAAACGCAACAAGAAAGAGACTGGGTTTTACAAGGTAAAATCTCGATCGATTACTCATTAAAAAAGTGTTATGAACTATTTTTTGATAATTTCTTGTTTACTGAACCGTAATTTACCATTTATAGATTTTCGATCTGGCAAAGCACCGATACTAGTAGCCACTGATGTAGCAGCACGAGGTCTTGGTGAGTGAGCACCTTTTTACTACTATGTAAAGAATACAATTTTCTCCATTTTCCTTTATTTATTCATTCAATTATTTATTTTTGTTTTATCCTTATTATTTCTTGGTAGAGAGCTATACGCGGTGATCTGTAAATACGATAAGGTGCGGGAATTTTGTATCATGCTATTTGTTCTGTCATTTTACTATAATTTTGCAGAAAGTTATATAACTGTATTACAGTCGATCTGAAAACTTTCAAGAATTTATAACTTCATTATGCGACTTTGATAAGAGCATTAGCATGCATATTGGCTATCTCATTTGTTTATAATTACATAAGAGAAAATGTTACTTGTCGTTACTCATTATCTTACTTTTGTCATTAGATAGCACCATAGAACACAATGAGTGATTAGCATTGATATTATTTTCCCACAGTGTTTATCATTTAGAGAATTTGTTCCCATCACGCCGAATTTATGGAATTGAATTATTCATTCTGTTGCAATTTATAATACAATTCCATGTGACGAATTGTCATTTATCTAGTCAAAAATTATTTACTTTTTATTGTATGTCTCCAAGTATTTATTGATTCATTTTATTATTTTTTTTCAATTCCGCATTACACATATTTGCATAATCAATTTTATTTCTAACTGTTACATTGATTATTGGTAGAGAAATAAGCGTAAGATTGGTAAGAATAAATGAAGAGACAAAAAGAAGTGAATAAAAGATACATATCCTCTGAATTTTTCTAACATCAAAACATGTAACATCTCCAAATTCGTCAAGAAAAAAGAAATAAAAAGACAAATAAAAAATAAATAACAAATTGAAAATGACGTAAACCAAAAAAGTATATAGCTAACGCGGCTGGATGTTTGTTTGCATTGCAGAGGCACATTGCGCGCAGGCCCACGCCGGGTAATGCAAAGCATAGGGGGCCCCCCGCCTCTTAGTTCGGTGGTGCACTGGTTTGCATTGTCTGCGCTGGCTGCTGCGCGTGCCTCTATCCGTCAATTGCGTGACGGGCCAGTCCGGGCCTAATCGGGCCCTACTTAATCTACCTGCGTACCGGATATCTCACTCCTACGCTACTACGCTGTGTACGCCACCTGGGCTGGCCAAGTTGTTGTTGCCAGAGTAGAGTCCCTTCCACTGGCCAGTCGAGCTAGTCTAACCCGACAGCGGTCCAATGAGAGGCGGAGGCATGCTAGAGCAGATGCCTGAGCCTCTAGTGGGCCCTAAGCAACCGAGCCGTGGAGGCTGTTGCTGGAGCGAGTGCAAACAGCCAGGCCCTGCCCGTACGTTGCTTGCGAAACTCGCCCACTGCCTAATTTTAGTATGATAAATAATTATCAAATCAATATTGATCATCCATGTGTCCGTCCGTATTATCCTTCATCAATACTGTGCGATCCCATTCCATTTTGCAATCCTTAGTACTATTCATAACAATACATGCTCCTTCATGTATACCATATCCATGCTATCACTAACCACAGCACCAGAAATCTTATTTACGTATTAGATTCTAAGCTAGGACTCTATGTTTTACTCTTAATGCCGATTCAGCATCTAATTAATTTATATCCATTTCTTATGTGTATATTATTCTTCATTTCTTAATTATATACATATTTAAACATGGAGGTATTTTCGAACCACCAATGTGCCTTATATCAGTTTTACAATAACGTTGCTTTATCCTAGCTGTTCACCAATCTATTTTAGATTCTACGTGTCAATATTACGTAAAATGTTACCTCTCATGGTAAGAGCGTTTATCATAAAGTACAGGTAAGCAAGTTGCTTATCGAAATAAGAAGTTTTACGTGAAATGTCATTTGCTAAGAGTCTGTATAATACGGTTAATGTTATGAGTGATTAGAATGGATATCTGAAAGTTTCGCACTTCTACATGATTATGTTATGAAATACTGGCAACTGGTGGTAATAAGACTGCTTTCTGAAGAACAATGCAATATTTGAAATACATTGTTTTTTTGAAAATATCTTCTCAAGATATGTATAAATCCCCTCACAGTATTGATTGGTAATATTAAGCGGCATTATGGGATAGAGACTAGATTCCATAGTGTAACAGTTTGATTGGGTATGAACTATTCTTCGTGTAATCAATGCTCTCCAAAGATCAGTTCAATTCTTATTGGCTATGTACCTTCTTTTCTATTACTCTTAGAAAAGTAGCCTGTAATTAAATTACCTTCAGCGATACCATATCGCATGCCTATGTTTCGTCATGAATTTAATCATTCCTAATTATTAGACTACCCAAGCTGTTTCATACTTACTCAATTTCGTTATCAATCCAGCTTTGCTTCTTTGAGAGCATTTGATGACACGTGTGGTACATTTATCATCAATCCAAAGAATACGTAAAAAGTGTTGCCTGCGACAGCAGTCTAATGTACAATACAGATGTTTGTCTATGGTTGACTGTTTCAGAGAACATATTCTCATTTTACGTGTTGGTTTCAGACGTGGAAGACGTTAAGTTTGTCATCAATTTTGACTACCCTTCGTGTTCCGAGGACTACGTCCACAGAATCGGCCGAACAGGTCGAAGGCAGAAGACTGGAACTGCCTACACCTTTTTCACTCCAAACAACTCAAACAAAGCAAACGATTTGATTCAAGTATTGAAAGAAGCTAATCAAGTTATAAATCCTAAACTACTGGAACTCACTGATAGCAGAGGTGGTGGTAGCGGCGGCGGCGGCGGCGGCGGCGGTATATTTGGAAGGCATAGAGGTATGCTTGAGAGGGGGCTTTGAAAATTCTCCGTTCTTAATCGCAAATTATCCTGGCAATCAAGTTCAATTTCAGCCGAAACAATAGTTCTCTATGCTAACACTTTAAAACTGACTTGAACAGGAGGAAGAAGCAGATGGCGTTCTAAGGGTGGAGGAAGTGGAGCAGGAGGAGGAGGGAGAGGTGGAAGAGATCGCAGTTTCTCCAGGAGTCGAAGTCGCAGTCGTAGTCGTGAGCGCAATGGTCGAGGAGGAGGTCGTCGGAGCTACAGCCGAAGCTACTCCCGCAGTCGCAGCCCCGTAAACAATCGCACAGGCAAGTCGTCAGCCAGTCCCAACAACGGTGCAGGGGGCTCTGTTCCACCCCCAACCCTGGCAGCCGCCACTCGTTTAAACTTACAGCCACCTCCTCCGCCCCCTCCCCCTCCTGCTCCTCCTCAACAACAACCACCCCCTGCTCAGCCTCTTCCTCCATTACGCCTGATCTTATCGGCACATCCCCCCCCTCCCCCTCCTTCTCAACCTTCACAACCACTCACGGTTTCCACCCACCCACAACTCCCTCCTGCCATGCCTTCTGTTATGGGGCCGATGGGCCCTTCTCTACCCTCGCATAGCCATGTTGCGTATACGGGGGCCCCGACACCCACTCATTTGAACGTAATGGGTGTAATGGGGTTGGGAGGAGCTCCTCCCCCTCCGAGAGTGAACATGGGGAACGTGGGTGGAGGGTTCCACCATCAACAGGGGGGTGGCCCACCGTCAAACATGAACATGGCCCCTCCGTCCAATTTAGGCGGAGGTGGCTACCCCAACATGCCACCCCGAACGTACTACCAGTCGCCTCCACCGTCAATGCACCCCACCAATGGCTTTCATCGCTAGCAGCGGTCTTCCTGCTGTGCTGCGTGGCCACAAGGTTTGTTTAGATCATCGGGGGAGGGGGATATCTGTCCAATTGATTTTTCCAAGATTCCAAGAGGAGTAAGATGGGAAGGGATAGGAAAGGAAAGGTGCGCGTATCGTATCAAGTCGATGAACGATACCCAAGGAGATTGACGGTACCATATGGGCACCTCTCCCCTGCGTCAATTACTGCTGTTGATGTCTAGTCAATGGATTAGTTAACTGCGTCCAGCTGGTCTACCATACGAAAATTAACCGATGACTAGTTTTTCATTTAATATTGCACATCCATGTAATGTATCTACATAAATCATTTATTCAGTTACTTTTACACCATACTTGAAACATTTTTGGTTACTGATTTAAGACAGAACAATGAACGGTAGCGTGTTTATTCCTTTCAGAAGTTATTGGAAAGAGTTACTGGAGCAGCGAAAGATGATCTCCGATGAGCAGTTCATAACGTAATTATTGTGACATGGGCAACTCTCATAATCCCGCTTCTACTTGGAGATGACAAGAAAAAAATACGGTGTGAAATGAATAGGACAAAATATATTTGATAATGATTTGACCATTACAGTGAACGAATGTGCGTGTCACATGTTTTTATCTGTCGTAATTTATGAAAAATTATTGATTCAAACATAAAAAAAAAAAACACTATCAAGAAATATAACAAAAAAAGATTTATGTCAGCTGTAAGATTCAAGTGAACAATCGTGTAATTTTTAAGTTTTATTATTCTTAGTTAATGATTGTAGTTATAAATTCGTGGTATTTTACTTGCTACTCATTCCCTGCCTCTTTCTCCTTTTATGTTTACAAAAATATAGGAAAGATCAATCATTAATGTACAGTATTTAAACGTCAATATAACAAATAAAATTTGTTAATCATAATTTACGTGTGCCATTGTACTCTTATGTCAACACATGCCTTTTTTAACTACATATTTAGTACTAAACTCTGTGTAATTTAGTTGACGGACTTTCCAATCTTGCACAATAATCTGTCGGGTGCGTCTTGAAACAAATTTAATTTCATTAGGCAATAATTAACGTTTCAGCAGTAGAAGCTGGTATATTTCATTTGCAAATTTTTATATTATCAGTCGACACTGTTGTATATGCGCGATCGAGATCAATCTCGAAAGTTCGGTTCTCTTCGTTTCCATTTCCAGAAAAGACCATTCATTGTCCCTCTGATCAATAATTTGACACGCATGCGTTTAGATATTGTGTGCCATCTACATACGTAGAATGAAGAAAACATGCTCTCGTAACATATTAGCATGATATTAGTTTTCGCAAGTTATCCGTATACCTATACAAAAAAAAGGGCAGTGGAGAGATAGCATGGAATGTAATGAATATACTTTCAGTGAATTACTCTAATTAAACAGAATCAAAAACTTTTATATTTATTTATTCTCAAGACCAGATTTTTTTTTTCTATTCATTCGTACAATGGGCGTATATGGGAGACTTGAGATGCATAAGAAAAAAAAAATTATATATACAGTTACATAAGGCTGCGCAACTTTATGCGCATGACCAGTATCGAACCTGCTTTGTGGTATCGATTGCAGTGCCTGGACGCTGATTGGCTATTACGGCGTGACGCAAAACACAGTCATTTTCTGATTGGTTCGAGAGAATCATGCGCGGACACCATCAGCTGCTAGCCGGAAACGGAGTGTAGTAGAACGCTGGTAGCTTGCCACCCGCTTCCATCCTCCTAGCGCCTGTCAGCCATTATCGTTTTGTTCTCGCCGGGTTCATAGGTAAGTTCATCGTAGTTTAACAGGCTTTCGATCTCTCGCTTAGCCACATTAACATCGAATACCTAACTCGCCAAAATTCGTCTGCGATTTGGCATCGAAATATACTGGATTTACGGATCAAGGACTTCCGGAACCGACTCACAGTGTAACGTTCATTGTCCCCAGGTCCGATTGGGGGTAGCCGACACGAATTTTCACCGAAGATCATCGCAGGTAACGCACAGAACGTAAAGCTGTACAGAGATGTACGGCAACGGATATTCCAATCAAACATCGTGAGTTGTTTCATGTATTATATTGAATTTATTGTGATTTCATAACCGCTTCGACGAATTGTCGCCTATCGCACGATCAATAATACCTGGGCTCGGGTGAAGCGAATTTATCCGCTATTACGGAACGACTTGCCTCGTTCTTATTACATGGTCTTTCCGCCAGAAGCGGTAACATCGGCCATTTTGTTCATTAAATTCTTCTCGCATTTTATTTACGGCCGTACAGCACTTCTCTCGAATATTCCCTCGACCTTATTCTAGCCATATGTCGGTGGATAACGGGGACTCGAGACAAAGTATTACCAACTTTGTCACTTATATGTACGCTTCTTCCTCGTCGACTGGCCTCATCTGTATTATTGATATTTGATTGTCGCCAAATTTTTTCGTGAAGTTTCCTACTTTTTATTATTATTTACTCACCTCATTAAGCAGATCAGTATTACGCAAGTCATAACTGATTGGCGTTTCATTTTATTAAAATTTTGAACTGAGCGTTTGTTTTATGATAAATGCTCGCTTAAAAGTCTCTATTTTTGATGAAACAATTTCATCCCTACTAGGTAATCAGTTAACTCCAATACATGTATGTGTAAATCAAAGGAATCTGCTGATAAACGCATTAATATTTTCATTCACTATCAAACTTAAACAGCATTGTATTGTTACATTGTGTCATTAATATCCTCGACTACTTTGTCTACTCCGAAATAGTATTTCCATGCTTTCTCAATTTGGAACACAATATATCACATTCATATAATTTTTAATCATTATATTGATCAGTTCACCTTATCTCATATAAAATACCATCAACAGTTCGATCACCAGGTAAGCTGCATTTCAATCTCTTACCACTCACTGAGCTGATTCACATTGAGTAGAGCATGCTCTTTTTTATGGGGATACATGTCTCAGAAAAGATGAAATATTTTGTTTTTTACTTATCACATGCCTAAGTCTGTAATTTTGATGCACCCGCATTTGGAATTTCTTCTAAAACATTTGGAATTATTTGATCGACAAAGTATGGATATTTGCATTCTTTATTTTCACTATATGTACCAAAAAAAATCAATTTTCTGCTATTCAATTGTATTATGGAAAAAGACTGTAACTAGATAATTGATATTGAAACAGACATTTCACATTTTGCAAAATAATGATTTGAACATTCGGATTGACCTTAAAGTCAACTGGCATGTGGATTTTGAAGTTTCCATTCTCAACACTGTCACTTTTGCAAAAACAGCTCTGAAACTGATATTTCGTCTGCCTGCTAGCTTGCTATGATAACGTATTATAAACTTACAATTGACTTTTCACAACTTTCTAGAAATGCATATCCCCCTGATACTGATCAACAATTTCTTTGACAATCACGATTGTTATGGAAAAAAATAATAATAAATGAGTATAAAGATTCCTTGGCTACATGTGCATACATTTTGCACCGTAGTCTGCATGCTATTATAAGCTCATATAGGCAAGTTTTTATGTATGATGTATTGTTCACTGACACAGTTACAGACCTAGGACAGACAGAGAATATGGCAACCGCACAGGTGGAGGCACATACTGGAACAGCCAACAACAGCCTCACGGAGACATGGGCGGGCTCAAGCAAAACCAAAAGAAAGCACCTGGTGATCTCTTGAAGAAACCAAACTGGGACTTGAACTCTCTCCAACCAATAATTAAGAACTTATATGTCCCTCATGCAAATGTCGTCAGCCGTTCTCCGGACGAAGTAAACAAGTACCATATTGGAAAAGAAATCACTGTCAAGGGAAACAACACTCCTTTCCCAATCCAAGCCTTCGAAGAAGGAAATTTCCCGGACTATGTGATGGAGGAAATTAGAAAACAGGGATTCAAAGAACCTACTGCTATCCAGTCACAAGGATGGCCCATTGCTCTCAGCGGTCGTGATATGGTCGGCATCGCCCAAACTGGATCCGGCAAAACTTTGGCTGTGAGTAATCTATTTATTCTTTTTCAATAATGTTTTATAAATATTGAGGAATGGAATATTATCTGATTCGCTTACATCCAACAGTACGTGCTTCCGGCCACTGTGCATATCAACAATCAGCCGCGACTAGGGCGAGGAGAGGGACCTATCGTTCTCATCTTGGCGCCAACCAGAGAACTTGCGCAGCAAATCCAGAGTGTAGCTCGAGACTTTGGATCCTCCTCATGCATTCGTAACACTTGTATCTTCGGAGGGTCTCCGAAAGGACCACAGGCTCGAGATCTAGAGCGTGGTGTTGAAATTTGCATAGCCACGCCTGGACGTCTGATTGATTTTCTTGAAAAGGGTACAACTAATCTACGCAGATGCACGTACTTAGTCCTGGATGAAGCAGACAGGATGTTAGATATGGGATTTGAACCTCAGATCAGGAAAATTATCGAACAAATCAGACCCGACAGACAAGTTCTGATGTGGTCAGCTACCTGGCCCAAAGAAGTTCAAGCTTTGGCCGAAGATTTTCTCAGTGATTACATTCAGATCAATATTGGTTCCCTGACTTTGGCTGCCAACCATAATATACGTCAAATAATTGAAATATGCCAAGAGCATGAGAAGGAAACAAAGCTCTCTTCCCTCTTGAGAGAGATTGGAGCAGACCGCGGTAACAAAACGATAATATTTGTTGAAACTAAGAAGAAGGTGGATGACATAACAAAGGCAATAAAACGCGAAGGATGGTCAGCAATTGCAATACATGGAGATAAGTCTCAGCCAGAAAGAGATTACGTTCTGTCAGAGTTTAGAAATGGAAAGACGGCTATACTGGTTGCCACTGATGTAGCTGCGCGAGGACTGGACGTTGAGGATGTAAAATATGTAGTGAATTTCGACTACCCAAATAGTTCCGAGGACTACATCCACAGGATAGGCAGAACAGGGCGTTGCGAAAGTGCTGGTACAGCTTATGCATATTTCACACCAAACAACGCGAGACAGGCTAAGGAATTGGTCTCCGTCCTAGAAGAGGCTGGCCAACCGATCAATCCTCAATTATCAGAGATGGCAAACTCGCAGAGAAATCAATTTGGCAAAGGCCGTCAACGATGGAACACCGTCCGACCCACCAAGGACAGTAGCAGCGGGGGTCCCGGGAGCCCACGAAATATTGGCAGTCCCAACGCAAACAACTGGCAAAATAATCAGCAGAATGGTATTCAAGACAGGTCGACCCCGCGGCAACAGAATGGCTACCAAAACAATCGGCAAACAAATTATCACAGTAATCAGAACAGCTATCAACCAAGGCAGCCGAATAGTTATCAAAACGGATATCAGAATGGTAATAATGCAGGTGGATACCAAGGCAATTTCCACAATCAGAATGGAGGTACACCTAGGTATCAAGGACGCGGTGGATACCAAGGGAATAGGTACAACAGTAGACAGAATGGGTTCAATGGCAACCAAAATGGGCAGGGCATGTACTCTATGCCTCCTCCGTTCATGATGCCACCAGGCAGTCATACAGATGCAGGCATCCAAAGCCTGGTAAACAACAAGTTCTTCCAGACCAACAGGCCACCACCAGGAACTAACCCGTGTGCTTATCAATCAATGGGTTATGGCCAGTTTCAACCAGTCTCACCATACGGCTACCCTTACCCACCAACCCCAGTGCAGCAGTGACATCTTTCGAGAGGAAAACCCACTGGGGCACGGGCCAAGTAAGCAGGAAATAATATTTGATACTTCTCTGTTTCCTAAATGTCCCGTGAATAATTCTATAATAATTACTGTCAAAAGGTAGGTTTTGATGAATATGTTCTTAATGTGGTATCATTGATATGTTGTTTTTTTTTTTCATTTTTATTTTATTTCCTCTTTTTTTTTTGTCTTTTTCTTTATTTATACTTTTCTGGAATGGTGCTAAGTTTAAACGTATTGCTGTACTATCATCAAATGATGGAACATCAATCTATATTGAGAATACTGAATTAGTTTCTTTTGGTGAATTCTTCCTTGAAATTACCCTTTATTGACTGTTCAGGAGGGTCTCTGCGCTTAATTAGTTTATTAAAGTTTATACGAAAATTGTGCAAATTTGACGAGTGATCGTGATTAATAAAACGATACTATGCTACTTTTTGAGGCACATTCCAGTCGAGTCTTGATATAGCTTGTTAGTAATGGTATACTGAAAATTATATTATTAATAATAATAATAATAATAAATATATTAATGAATATTGAATGTGGCCACAAATGTAGTAATCGTGGTCATAATCTATAATAATCTATAGTAATCTTCTTACGATACTATGTAATTTACCTGTATGCTTTTCTGAAATGCACGAAACATATAGAAGGGCGGGTGGGTTAGGTTTAATAAGTTAATTTATTTATATTATGTATACAGGCAATGCTCTACTCAACGTGAGGCCTTTTGCATAAAAATTAAGCCGAGCGCTTAAAGCGAACCGTACTATTGTTACTACGTGACGAGACTGGGTGTGTCTCGACTTAGGAAAAAATTCTTGATAGAAATTCGGGGATCACTAAATACTAATTAATTAAAGTAAAGGTAAACCTTAAAGCTACTACTTGGGAGGGGGGGCCTAATATTCGGGCGCGTAGTCATATGGCTGTGCATCTCAGAGCAAAGCTGAGTTTATTTTTATATATCAGAAGATGAAGAATAATATGAAGAAGATCAATAAGAAATAATAATTTTTTCTTGTTAAATGAAAAATGATTAATATTAACATTGTTGTTTGATATTTATGCAACTGGCCACCGAATTGCCATACTGCGTAATTAATTTGCAAAAATGATTCAAGAAAACCAACAAAAAAAAAAAACAAAGAAAAAGATGGCAAATGTTCTGAAATCGTACCCTCATATATACCTGTTTAGTTTCAATTCAACAAATTGACCATCATTTACTTTAGTAATTAAACGAATCTAGGTTGTTATAATAGATAAATTTGTAAGAAGCTGCATAAGATATACCTACACATGAGGCTAGCAGCCGTGAGCCGTGTTCCATATAATATGTATACATATAGTACAACTGTATTATCGTACTATATAATACTAAAATATTATGTACTCTTTAATACGCTCCTTAATCCGCTCGCATAAGACGCAGAGAGTAAAGTCGACTTTTGTGTTACATTTTTTGTAAACCTCCAGCGTCACTAGGTTTACTCATTGTGAACGTTGCATAAACATTACATAGAATCTAAAAATTCCTAGGTGAATATATATATGTATATACATAATATGAAACGGCAGAAACGTATCGAAATACAAAATCCACCATTCTCATTTAAATATATACTATCTAATCGTTTTCCATTCAATATACGATAGGGTTTTCAACGAGCTTACAGATTTTGCGAGGTTGATGATCTCAAGCACGTTGGGAATATCCTAATCTAATTCAAAAAGGTGACGGCAAGAGAAAAACTAATCTTCACACATTTCTTTCTATCAATCATTAATATTTCTTTTTTAATGTTCCGCTCAGTAGAGAATTTAATTTTTGTATCACCTGATAAGATGGAGTACAATCGCCGTTTTGTGTTGAGAATGGTTTTATTTTATTGTAGGTGATTTCAGGTATTCGTTTAAATATTCAATAACTAAAACAGGTCTTTATCTTATTATAGATTTAAACAAATACACACACACTTATCAGCTTTGTACGAAGTAAAAAAACAATTTTATAAGTTGAAAAGAATCTGGAAGCTTATGCACATTGCATACTCCCTCTATCTGAGCCTGAGTACGTTGGTCACAGTTTTGGTCACATTCGCAGGCATAAAAGTCAAGGGGAGTAACAATAGAAAGTTTACACATTACCTGTTATTTAGTTTAAAAAGAAATTCACACGATAGCGGGTGTACGCGTAGTTCTGTGATATGTAAGATGTAGCGTATTATAGATCCAATGCTGTATTTTACATCGTGGTTAAAATAAGAAAGGTTCTCATGTAATCAATCTTTGCGAAACAAAAAAAATTTATGTATCATATCGCTACCTCGATATATTTCAAGCATCTGTCGAGCTACAGGGAGTCTGGTGTAGTTTTTGTAATTGTTCCAACAGATCAAATTTACACATATATAGAAAATGAATGGAAGCAAATAAAAGGATAAAAATACCTTCTGTTTGGGAGACAGTCAAAAGAACTACTACTTTTATATATGTATAGATACATTACGTACATACATAATATAATGGAATGATGCGTGCTAAACTGCAGTTTAACGGCGGTCAAAGAATTTATACTTACACACACCTTAGTAAATACACATTCAAAGTCGTCTCACCAACTGATGAGAAAGATAGGCTGCTTTCAAAAAGTATCCCAGTCACAAATTGCGGCAGTGAGACTGACAATTGTTCATTATTGTTATAACTAATCTGTAGAGTTTAAGTTTATACCTTGTTGTTTGTTTAGTTTTACTTCAATATATATTATGCATACATACTTCTCTTTTTCTCCGCTGTCGCGGTAACGGTTCTCATTCAGCAGCAGTAACATCAACTTGAATGATTGAATGATAATCTTTCATCTCGCTGCCCAGTTTGTTAATAAATCGAATCAATTTTAATATTTGAATGAAAAATAAGCGAAAAAATAATAATCCTAGTGTGCGTGAATGTCGCGGCTCAGTATACTGGTGATGTTTCAACTAATATATCTATGATCTACATACCTACTGTGGATACATAAGTACCTTCATATTACGCTGAGTGCTGTGATATCGCGTACATAAACTTTTTATTATTATTATATAACGAATTACAAAATGAAAAAAGAAAAAAAAAAAAAAGAAAACAAACAAGTACGCATATTATAATGTTACGAATTATCTCCTTTATACAAAGACTGAATCTCTCGCCAATTTATATACATTACAAGTTTAGCAGCCGCAAGTACGCGTTACATACTGTACACTATAAATACCTATTTGTATATTATAAATTACATATTATATTTTACATATATAATTGGATATACCGTCCCGACGAATGTACGGACGGACGGACAGACGGACCGATGCAGCTGTACTATTGCTTAATTTAGTAGTTGGGCCATATTCATCTTCACAATACAATGAATTGAAAATGATAAAAATGTGAAACAGGGGCTGGAAGATATTGGCGCCGCGCCATTGCAATAAAATCTGATATTCACGAAAAACAATGGGAATCCAAGTCAGAATAATTTATTTTAAACTCTGATGCCCGATTTTGTAATAAATCTAATTCTTAATTGATTCATACATGAGAAATTAGTTTTTTCTTTTCTTTTTGGAGATTTTAGGTTTAAGTCAAGCGGTTCTAATTTTTTACACCGATCATTCAGACCATAGTGTTTTGCATATACGTTATAATTTAAATGGCACTACATAAACTTCCTACCTTTCTCGCTCGTGTGAGACAAGTCATTGAAATAATAACACACCGATGAGCGCGCATCACATTTTGGCCTCCATTAAGTTAAATTAACAAATGTTTACTGATACCCTATTTTTTAATGTAAAACATTGGTACTGTTTTGTATTGTACAACTGTTGTAATGACTTATTGTAGCGTCTACTTCTACATACATACATACATTCATTGATTACGTATCAGTCTCTTGTGCTGGAACAGCTGCCAGTCAGCCGTTGAGCAAATTATCAGTCGCAAGGCCTGTTCAGGAAACACACTTTGTCTTTTTCCTGAAAATTCATTATTTTTTTACATTATTATCATTTTTTCAATATTGTAATATAAATATTATGTTATGTACAAGAGTAATATTTATATGTAAATCTAGTCAAAATTGTTTTAATGTTACTTACGATTTAAGTCGATTAAAACATTAATCTCAATTCTTTAGAAAACACATATCCGTTTACCCGAGTTTAATAAATCTTGTATTCTCTTTTGTCATTTTGAAAGATGAAAGTAAGTTTTCGAAGAGGCCTTTATTGTTCATTATCGTTTTAATATTTACTTTTAAAAACAAATTTTTTTTCCCTTGAGCAACTACTATTTGCTCAATACAATCAAACTGTTGCGGTGATATTATAAATATAAAAAAAGGTATTATATTGTGTAAATGAGCGAACTTGACAGGCATGTATAAGTTTTTATATTTGATACTAATTTATGATAAACTTGAACGCAAGGGAAAAAGAAAACAAAAAGGAGTTGAGAAATTATTCCTTCGTTTAGTAGCCGAATGTCTATTCCAACGACAACCATAGTTTTTACTTGAACGAGAGATGGGAGAGAAAGAAACAAAGAGTAAAAGAATGAGAAACAAGGAAGGGAGAGAGAGCGAGAGAATTATTGTGAAAAATGCATATTTATTTTTTGACCATGACACGATTCAAGAATAAAGTAATACTTATAGTAGTGTGTATGATAATATGAATATATTGCTACAACCCTTGCTGAAAAGAATAACGTCTATCAATAATAACAATGTAAAAAAAGAGATGATAATTGCCTTTGATGGTTGACGATGATTACAGTGCTCATTATATATAATTATTATTTTCGAGATTAGGTAGAAGAATATCTGTTAAATCATTAAGACCGCAGGAAGCAAGTTGACAGTCAAACAACAAACAGAAGCAACATAAAATAACTACTCTACATTCAAATTCTCTTCTGTAGGTTTCACTAAAGTGCATTTCTTGTATGTTATACAGTATTATGATAGAAAATAATAAATAAATAAATAAAAAAAAAACAAAAATATTGCAATTATACAAATGTGTTTGTCGTTTACTATATTTATTCTATTCCTTTATTTCGAATTTAAACTCACGCGTGATCAGATTACGAATTCCGTGTTCGGAGAAGAGTGAAAAATGAAAATTCTGTGGAATTGTTAATGAATTATGAACCATTTCAGAGGCCTACATGCAAAAAACTGCAATAATTTCTTATATCAACAATATCGCTAACTAAACCTTTTTTTATTACACTTCCAGTAAATAATTGGATAAACGGTTCTGATTTTGTGGCTAAATATCTGTAGTTACAACGCTACCTTGTAGTAACAACACCAAAGATGTGGTTGAACTTAGAGACGTTAATGTAACGGAAAAAATTATAAAAACTATCACAGTGCAACTTGACAATTAATTTCAAGAAAGTCAATTCGGAAAATATCTTCATATTTTGCTGTTTTGTAGTTACTGAATTTCAATCAAATCTAAATTGGCCAGTAACTACTTTTCTAAAAAAAAATACGCCATTGCTTCGTCGTAAACAAAAATCAATTCTACCTGTGAGGCGTTCTCCGCCAACTCGGCCAATTTTTTTTTATCGACTTTGTTCCATAATTGGTTACATAGCGGCGCTATGTAAAAATACTCTGAATTTTAGAGATTTTTTTAATTCACTCGATTAGGAAATGTTTTGTTTTAAACCCGTATATCAAGAAAACATGAAGTCGGGCAAAATACATGTTAACAATAAAGTTATTTTTTCCATGATCTATTTAATGCATTGTCCGTTATAGTTTTGATGGCATCGAAGAGGCTAATTTCAGCGTAAAAGAATGGAATTTTGTTTTTCTTTCAATGCGACACCTTTGAGTTCACCACAAATATTACAGGCTATTTGGCAGTGTATTGGGAACGTATAAAAAATTGGCATCGTGGAACTCAAAATTCTTGCCAGGTAGAAGAAATATTTTACTGAGAAAGGTGAATCAAGGTACACTTGATATATATTAATTATATGATTGATAGCATCAAACATATAACATTGCATTGAATAGTTGATTTTTTCAAAGACATGTAGAAGGATGAATTTATGTTATGAGTTTTTCCCAAAATTTGAAGCTAAAGAATGCCCGACGCTGTTACGTTGTATTACGTAGTTGTGTAAAAAATGTCCATGCAGCGGGTTGCAAGCCGGTGTGTTTACCGGTCCAAGGATAGTGAGTGGGGTGAGGTTGCGATCGAGCCTCTGTGCTGCTGGGCGTCCTAAGAAAATAAGACTCGCGTAAACACTACGCAAAGGACGCCGCTTTACGATGTGTTTATCTCGTTCATTTTCCATTACGAAAAGTCCCAAAATGCTATCAGTCTTTATATATCTTCAGTCAACGCCGGAAGTGGTCGCAGAATTCAAACTTCGGCTGACGTCGCATGCTACGGCAATCCTTTAAACGTTAGATCGTGTTGCGCGTATCTTGCGTGGTGTTTACACCCGGCCGTTGAGACCATAGAGATATGCAAAATAGAGCGTAAGCAACGGCGTGAGCGTCCCGTGAACGGATTTGAATCGGTTTTCTAAAGGACAGGAGATAATAATTCTCCCGCCCTCTCTCTCGCTCTTTCCATGGAGTGGGGGTTCCTGCACGCGCCGCCTAGTTGCCCCCCCCCCCCCGCCCGCCCCCCACCCACAACTCACGGCGGGAGCGCCGAGCGGAATCAGTCGTTTCCGAGCAATCGAAGCGAGATTATGCGTTCTCGATGGAAGTTCAACATTCCGATCGCGTGGGTCAGGTTGGGTCAGTGTGTAACCTGACAAAAAACCGAGTTACTGAAGTAAAAACATCCTGCAAACGTTGAAGGTTAATTTCTTGTTCCGAGTTTTCATTGTTTTGTGTAACTTCAGATTTCAGTAATGTTTGTTTTGTCTCTGTGCGTCGTGTGTCAATTTTACTATTTTTTTGGCTTATTTTCGGCAAATGCGCTGTTGTATTGTTAGCAAGATTATTCAGCCGGTTCAAGCAGACGGCTGCAGCACAAAAAGTGAGTGTAGAATCCGAGTGTTATTGCGGTGCGGACTTTTGGACTGTAAGAGACTAGTGAAGATGTGAATGATGTGAAAAGTGCGTCGCTTCACCGATAAACCTGAGATGCTGCAACTACTACATGTGAAAGTGTGGAACAGCCCAGAATCGAGGTAACAATACTTATTTTAATTATTGATTGATAATTCAAGGTGGTACATTTGAGGCCGAACTTTTGTTCTTGCATAACATGGAGTGCATAAATATAAAAATAGACAACAGTAATAATTCATTTGAAAACCGAAAAGCCAATTTGCTAAATTAATTCAAGTGTCTTGTCTTGTTTTTTACAGATTTAAGCAGCGACTTCCTAGTAACTTTTCCATTTCTCGGCAACGTTGGTGAGTTTGCACGTGTTAGGTTACGGGTATTTCCCTGGGATTCCTCTGTCACGTGGCGTGGCGGTAACAATTGTTACACAAATCTTCGATTTCTTAGCTGCATGGATAGGCTCATTCACGATCGCAACGTGCTTGACTTTCAGTCGAATCATTGTTTATTCGCAATTTAATTTACCGTAGCTTACTTACAGTTAGACATTTTACACGTTGCTAAAAGTGGAATGAGCATCGCGGCAGGTAACCATCGCTTACTCGGCACTCGCGAGATCGAATTGTGTTTCGTAACTGATGTAATAATCTACGTTCGAGTTTACCGATGATGCCGTTTAAGTGGTGGGTTCACCTGAGGTTCTAAAAGTATTCAAATATCAACATTATTGTTAAATTGATAAAATTCCAAAGTCTGGCATAACGTAACGTAAATTTTCAATCTTTTAACATCCAACAAGTATTGATCAACTGCAGGCTTAGCTCGCTTAGAAAAATGCTAATTGGCATTCAAGATGTTTTAATCACTTTTACAAAAGCTTAATGTACCGACAGTCTGCCAAAATTTACTAAAATAACAAATGCAATATTAGAGTTGGCGAGATACAACCGCGATACTGTATTCTGAGAAGGCAGACTACGATACAAAAACATTTTGCTCCCAGCAGGTAACCAATGAAAATGTAAGTCAGTGACCACGGCGCAAATGATGAAGAATGATGTCTGTTGGAAAAAATGGAGAATCGTTTAGGTCGAATATAGGTAACCGGGTAGGTAGGTGGACGTTTTGGGATCCGTCGCGGGGTTTATGCATGAGTGTGTGAATCTCTCTTTTCCGTTGGGTGGCTTCGTTGGGAAACAGGCGAGGGTAGGAAGGTCGCGATGTACCGTGATGTTACTAACTTTTGTAATCCACAGCGCCAAACGATCACAGACATTTTTTTCCCAAAAGACTCCACATTCGAGTCTCTCGACCATTTGTAAACATTTGAGTATTAACGAGATTAAATTTCCCACTTCTTGTCACTTTGCAACGATTTTTCAATCGTTATGCAATTCGATTATTTAGTCATCACCGATCGTTATTCCATTCGATTAATCTCTGTGATCGTCTGAATGGGCAAAACGCATCTCTGGACCATCTATCGCGTTCCGTGGTACGCTAGATGGGGAGAGATGCTGAGCTCGAAGACTTCGCGTCGAAGAGGACCGCCGACCGCCACGCCACACAATAATGCATGCCCTCCAATCTCCCTCCCAGTTTCAATTTGATTTGTAATCTGAGAACAACAATCCGCATAGCAATGTATCTGATATCTAAAAGATGCAGATGCGAATTGGGTTTCTACAGAATTTTTGGGACAAGTCCCAGAAAATACAAATTTTTTGACAGTATAATCTGTCGCGCCTTATTGCGCGTAGATTAATCACGAGAATTGAACGCAGCTTCATGCGCGTAAATTAGTAACGAGAATTGGACGCAGCTTCGTGCGCGTAAATCAGTAATAGAAATTGGACACGTTTTTTTGCGCGTTGATTTTGGAAACAGTATATAAAAAAGTTGCGTACTCTCGATGTACTGATTTTTCAGCTCTTCGGTCAATTTTTTGACGAATAATAAAATTTTCAAGTTCTTCGACGCCTTTTGCGCGTGGACTCGATACCTTTCAGTTATGAGAGAAACCGCGGCATTTGAAAACCGGCGCTCAACGCGCAGGAACAAAAATCTCGGTAGCGTATAGTGATAGTGGAGAATCGTGGCGTAAGTATTTATGAAATATATCTGAAATATACAGAAACACTCGTTTAACTGATTGTATTATTTTCTGATTCAGGAAAACCGATTTCTTAACAAATACACTGACACCTATAAAATGTTTCAAAAAAGATATTCACTTTAATAACTCAAAGCAGAAAAGGATGTTGATTCAAAAAATTTAGATTGTTTTTATTCATCAATACAATTAATAAACGAAGCAATGAATACTAAAGCGAATATCATGTTGGTCTCGACCTATTTTTTGTCAGTGTATGAACTTATGTGATTGTGCGAACCATACCTTCGTCTGTTTCAGCTAATAAAGCTTTTGTCTGTTTCAGCTAATGAAATCTTTGTCTATTTCAGTTAATAAAACCTTTGTCTGTTTCAGCTGATAAAACCTTTGTCTGTTTCAGAGCTAATTAAAGTTTTTGTCTGTTTCAGCTAACCAAACTTTGTCTGTTTCAGCTAATAAAACTTTTAGTTTGTTTCAGTTAGTCAAATCTCTTGTCTGTTTCAGCTAATTAAATCTTTTGTCTGTTTCAGCTAATCAAATTTTTTGACTTTTTCAGCTAATCAAACTTTTTGACTCTTTCAGCTAATCAAACTTTGACCCTTTCAGCTAATTACTCCGTCCCTTTTTTTTTGTCTATTATATTTTTCACTTATGTAAGCTAAGTATATTTTTGTTTGTATCGACATACGTCACTAACTATATTCACTTCTCTTCCAGGTAACTGAATTTTATTGACTATACGCAAAAATTAATGTTTCAGTTTTTAGGCTCAGGTCTGGTTTGGGTCTGATTCAGGGTTAGTCATATTGTTTTCATCGATACATAGATTTAGCGATGTAGTTCAGAATTATCATGATCACAAAGTGTAGTAAAATTTATTCAGCTGTAGTTCTTTTAAAAAATTGTTTTACATTTTTTTTATTGCGATCGTTGTAGTGTCAGAGATTTCTTTATCGAGTCGCTCATAGGTCATTTTCGGTTTGTATTTCACTGTAGAATTGTACAGCTCTGTCGTAATTTGATCGTTATACTTATTCTTCTCTGATTTGTTTCCATTGCTTCAAAGATATCTGCATCGTCATCCGATAAGTGAATGCCAACGTCTTACAGCGATTCGTGTTTTCGATCTTGGTTTAGTTGTTGATTATTTTGCGTATTCACCAGGTTTTCCATGTTTCTGATTATCTTGTACCTTAGAATAAAAACCTGTGCGCGAACATCCGAAGTCAACCGCATATAAGATACAAACAATCACCCTTCATCCATAATTAAGACAACCATCTTTCATCCATCATTAAAACAGTCATCTTTCATCGATAATAAATAGTCAGCGGGTTATATGAACTGAAAAATTTCAAACAAACTGCTAATATACCCGAGTACAAATCAATTGAGCAAAACAATTTGCCATAATTAACATTTGGAAAAAACTCATTTGCAATGTTTCGAAGAACGTAAGATCGATCTTGCAACTATTCTCCGTGGAGTAGGCCTACTGGGGATACCACGTAAAAAAAAACGCGCCGAACGCTCTACCGCTTGCGGTGGTGTGGAAACGAGCATAAGTGAACTTATTTTCACTGTTCAAATACTAACATATTGTAGTTTTTTAAATGACAATTTTGTTCTTGCGTAAATTGAAGTCATTGTCAATAAAATTCATGCTTCGATAATGAGTAACGCACGTGGAATCGTAATACCTTCGGATTTCTCTAGTTTAGTCAGAGTGAATTCCACGTAAATACATTTTTCTTGGATTTTTACTAAGCTATCACATACATTTCTAACAAGTTCCTTGTAATTTGAACATATATCATGTAACTCATTAACGTTCTACTAATGTCTCCTATTCACTTCGAAAAATACTTCTTTTATGCAATTCTGCAAAATTCGTTAACTCCGTTTGCGGGTATCTGCAGAAATACTTCAATAGATCAGAATCTTGTCTCAGAAAAGACCAATGGATTGTTGGAAACTTCTTGAAACTTCTGAAAGGTCTTACAATCTTTCATCTGTGTTTTTTTGACAGATATATCGTAGATAATTGATGAGAATTTGATTATTAAGAACCCGAAAAATCCATCTTCAGATAATATCAGTCGTTAGTTTCTGATATCCTATAAACAGTATTATCACACAATTGTATCTTCTGGGTAATATTATTATTAGGGGTTACCGGAAAAGTGCTAAAATTACGCATAAAATGGTATCGACTTTGTCGGAAATACGTATTTACAAATTCGTAAATTCCTTCAGTCAACACGGGCACTGCCATAAATGTATAATAAAGTGGACAATTATCTGGGCCGCTTGATAATAAACTTTTGAACAATCTTGGATTGGGGGGTGGTCAGCGGACAGAGTCGCAATCCAACCAGACAATATGAGTAGAAGTTGAAAAAAGGAACCTTGATCATCTTTAAATTTATTTTAATTACATTTGTGATAATGATTGCCTGAGATCTATCGGGGTTTGTTACAGCATGGACTCAAACATTACTAACAATCGAGTCTTAGCTAATTTTCAAAAAATATTTACATGTATTTTTTTGTGTAGAAAGGTTTTAGTTTTCCACTGAAAATAAACTGTATTTTCAAAGACCACGGAAATCTAACGTCAGTTAAGAAACTATTTTTACATGTCAGCTGCATTTTCTGTCGGAATGAAGATGAGCATTGACTGAAGATACATATTATTATTATCTTCAGTTAACGATACGAGTCAAGTAATAAAAATATGTACAGCAATTACATATGGAACATATTACATAGGAACTAGTATGTATCTCCATCCTTTGATTAAACTTCTCTGACTATGTCTCCCATCCTTTGAATCAAGAAAAGGTTTGTAACTCTGTTAACAGTAAACCTGGTGCATGTTTATTGTGCATCAATGTAGGTAACATTATTTTTTTCGATCCGATGGAGTTAGATTGACATTGCTGAATTTGTCCAAATGAATTTGCGTAGTTGAAAAGTATGCGGCGTCCAGACAGGGTTATATGAGAATTTTAGTCTGTTTCCGTTCGACATTCCATAGGCATAATAATATTCGACTCTGCATTATCTGGGCACACGCAGCGAGCGATGGTAACATCAGTTCTTGTCTTTACGTACCGACCGCTTGCTGGATTAAGTTACGCGTGCAACATAGGACGCAGAGGGCACTGCTTGACGATGAATTTATCCTTAGACCATACAAAAAGAATTTATCCCATCCATTTTAGACTACGAAAAGTCCGATCAGTCATCATATATCTTTAGTCAGCGTTTCTTGTATTTTCCGAGAATTTAAAAATTCTTTGATCTTGGCGATTCTCAAAATCTATTCATTCGAAGAGATCGTGTATCCTTATAATCTTTATTCCTACATGGGTACACAGATCTAAGGTTAGATGATTTAAATACAGATCAGTGAACCCGTCTCAACAGCATGTAAATTATAATAGTTTGGAATAGGCTATTTCTATGCTGTACACCCTGATACCGGATACTTACTCCAAGCAGCTCCAAGTACATATGCTCTGTGCCTTGTACAGGCTGCATACTTTCAGAGCCGCTTTCAGTACTTTATCCTTTTACTTCTATGTCCTATCCTCCCACGTGAATCAATATGTGTTGCGTTTGGTGCGGCTAACGGTTGCGCAGATGGTCAGGGATTCGCAGTTCGCTGTCTCTGCGCACGCCGGTGGCTCCCTTCCTTCACCCGTTCGCCACCTCTACTTCGATTTTCCCGTAGCCGGGTGACTCACTTCCGGCATCTGCCTAGCCCGTTCTTTCCGTCCCTAGCTACGGCAGAGGTAAGTCACATTTTTCTTGTTCTCCAACTCATTAAACATTTTGGTAGTCGTTGATTCGGAATATATCTTACTGTGTGTAGCGACGATTTTACATATCCAAGAACAATTTGGATCATTGTTATTGATTTATCATTCCTTTTTTGTCTTCTTAATTATTTCCAGAATATCAATCGCCGAGCTAACGAAAGCAAAGCAAGCTACACTTGCAGAGAAAAAAAGTTGCACCAACACCATTACCGGGGACAAAGGAAGCAGTTCACTTTATTAAACTATCATGTGAGTATTCACTAATATATTATTTGCGTTCTATCTGCTCGGATATATGCATCAGTCGCTATTTATCCAGTTTTTTTTTTCTTCCCACCGGATATTGAAATCTGTGTCCCCGACATAGGTATTTCATGTCTGGCTTTGTGTGTTCGTGGATGGCACGTGTAAAGAGCGCACACGCGTACTTATCGATCACCATGCATACACATGCCAGTATCGCGACAGACGGACGGTTACGTCAGAACTCCGGCATCAAGGATGCATGCGGACGCGTTAATTATTTATCGCGGTATTAACCTCGATGAAAATTTGCCAACGCGTGACTGTCGCAAAATGGCGTCCTTTTCGTAACTTTTAGAACTGTGTTGCTAAGTATAGAAAATGGCGGCTCATGATTTAACTGTCTAGAATAAAATTGAATACGGACCAATTTTTTCGATTTTTTTTTTCGTCAGTTCATTCTTTCACTTCGTTGTACACACGTACCACGACTTGCGCTACCTTGTCTCAATCTACATATTCATTGATATGATTTTCTTGAAATTAAGCTAAGGC
This sequence comes from Neodiprion lecontei, assembly GCF_021901455.1. NCBI lineage: Eukaryota > Metazoa > Arthropoda > Insecta > Hymenoptera > Diprionidae > Neodiprion > Neodiprion lecontei. Next base: position 21,838,725 of record NC_060262.1, read on the forward strand.
TTTCAACCAATTACAACTACATTAAATGATTAGTTCTACACATAGGTTACATGACTCGTTATTTTATCGTTAGTAGACTTAAGAAATTTTAATGATCCAGTCAGGAACGTTGAATTGAATATTATCGCAAGTGAAGTACTTGGATAAATATTGTTCTTGAATGCTTTTCTGTCAATCTACTTCAATAAATTTTCTTGTTATAATCGTTTTACTTCAAATTCAAAATTTTAATTGTCAATTGCACGTAGTAAATTTCAGACGTTGAATTCAAATCACGTTTTCTGACTGGCATGAAACTGTACAATGGCGTCTAAGCTTTAGTAAACTTAAATTGACTGAGCTGTGTTTGTAGGTAAGACTTAATGCAGTCTCACATCATATGTGCATACAAAAAATCGCAATAGACAGAGAAACACGAAATAGTTAAGGAATTTCACAAATACAAAAAAGTCTGGGAATCAGTCTTTCCTTGTTATAACCCGCTCGGTGTAGAGAGAGACAAAAACCAAAGATTGACTAAAATTAGCCCTGAAAATAAATGATTTAACTGAAGAAAAAATGATTCCAGTTTCTATATTTTTAATTATTGTTTAAGAAAGTAATTCTTGGGTTTTGAAAGTTCATATTGTATCACTGCCTTGATTATTCAATGTCAGACTGTATTTTACGATTTTTTGCAGGCCAATTAGATCGTTTCGCACTTTGAGAAATGATAGTGTCTGCAATTGTGTTTGTTGGTTGGTTCAAAAACATTTGAAAATAGATGTGAAAATATAAAGAACATGCAATTAAAATAACAGTAGCCTATTGTAACCTTCAATTGATTGGGAATCTGCTGTAATTATGGTTAGTTTTTTCATACTTTGTCAAGCCAATCCACCAGCACGATCATAAGCCTCATCATTTGAAAAAATTTGAAGAGATTTTATTACTTACAAAAAGTATCACTGTTCTTAGCGGAGTTCTGTTATCTCCTTGAGTGCTTCAAAATAATTCTAAAATTGTAAAGCAGTGATGTTATTAAAAACTATCGTTACATTAACTCTATCAAGTTCAACCTTATGGGGATTATACCAATTCAATTTAACATGTGTTTATCCTCTCATTTTGGCATGACTCTACTTTGTATCTCGGTAGAGCATGAATGCTTATGGGAGGTACATTAAACAAGAGTGAGCTATGCCTTCGGTGTCCACACTTTGACGTCTGGATCCCATCCTCAATGTTCACTACAAAATAATCTTGAAACTAAATTATTGCGTCTTACTCTTGCTGATTCGTATAAAAACAAATGTATCGTCACTGTTCAGGACTTACGGAGGATCTTCAGGTGGATACCGTAGTAGCGGAGGCCGTGGGGGAAGCAGTCAGAGGTCTGGTTATGGCAGCAGTAGCGGCGGTGGAAGTGGAGGTAGTAGTGGGCGTTTCAGTAGCCGTGGAGGTGGTGGCGGAAGTCGTGGAGGTCGCGGCGGCGGTGGAGGGGGCAGTTTAAGAAAGCCAAACTGGGACTACGAAAACCTGAAGCCATTCAAGAAAGACTTTTATGTGCCGCATGTAAATGTGCAGAACCGTCACCCACGCGAAGTTGAAGCTTATAGAGCAGATAAGCAGATCACACTGAAAGGCGATGCTCTGCCGAACCCCATCCAATTCTTTGAGGAGGGTAATTTCCCAGATTATGTCATGACTGGAATCAGGAAACAGGGATTTTCCGAGCCAACTGCCATCCAAGCTCAGGGCTGGCCTATTGCTATGTCTGGACGCAATATGGTAGGCATTGCTCAAACGGGATCAGGAAAAACTCTTGGGTACATTTTGCCTGCTATTGTTCATATCAACAATCAGCAGCCCCTAAATCGAGGCGATGGACCAATTGCGCTGATCCTCGCACCAACCAGAGAACTTGCCCAGCAAATTCAAACTGTCGCAAGCGACTTTGGGTCTCTTTCTTATGTTCGAAACACCTGCATCTTTGGTGGGGCGCCCAAGGGAGGCCAGGCGAGAGATCTGGAGCGTGGAGTTGAGATCTGTATTGCTACTCCAGGTCGATTGATCGATTTTCTTGAGAGAGGAACTACGAATCTGCGCAGATGCACTTACTTGGTATTAGACGAAGCTGACAGAATGCTTGACATGGGTTTTGAACCTCAGATCAGAAAAATCATTGAACAGATCAGACCAGACAGGCAGGTTCTTATGTGGTCAGCCACATGGCCAAAAGAAGTGCGCAACCTTGCTGAAGAATATCTCACCGACTACACACAGCTGAACATCGGATCCCTCACTCTATCTGCTAACCACAATATTCTACAAATAATCGACGTATGTCAGGAGCATGAAAAGGAAACCAAGTGAGTTTCTCGTTATAATCCTTTAGAAATATAAATTTTACGAAGTTCCGAAATTTAATGATGAAAAGAGTTGATGAACTGCTGTGATTTTTATACACACACCATTATAAATACCTCTAAGAAGAACTGAATATACTCGGAAAACAACATGTGGATTTTCATGAATGGTGGATTACTCTTAATAATTAATATTGGTTTATCACTCATTCCAGATTGGGTAGCTTGTTACAAGAGATCGGCAATGTCAACGACGACGGTGGAAAAACCATCATTTTCGTAGAGACTAAAAAGAAAGTTGAAAATATCACCAGAAGCATTCGCCGCTATGGATGGCCAGCAGTTTGCATGCATGGTGACAAATCTCAACAAGAACGTGATTATGTTCTCAGAGGTAATTAATCTTAGTTTCATTTCATCATTTGAGTCCAAACAATCACTGACTGCTTTCTAAATATTCTAATTCCATAATTCGCAACATTCGTTATATTTTTGGCTCGTGGGATAACATTGCTTCAATTTCAATAAATTTTTTTCTTTACAGAATTCCGAAACAAGAAGGGGTCCATACTCGTAGCAACAGACGTTGCTGCTCGTGGTCTAGGTAAGTTGTTCAAAGTAATTATTTCGAATACACTGATTCCGTAATTTTAGGTAAACTGATAGCGTGCATATTTTCTTACATGCGTTTAAGTTCGTTGTACCACAACACAGACTAGAGAGCGAAACTATTATTTGAATAGGGTTAGCGGGTGGCGAAGTAGCACAGACTGGTTATATGAAGTGATGCCTCACTGTTTAGTATTTGGAGTAATATTTTACAGATATTTCAAACTTTTATTAACGGGTGCACTTATTCCTCAATGGAAATGGCAGGTGAACAATGTTCGAATGAGGATTTTATCATTACTATGGAGGGTAGAGGTAAGGAGGACTATTTCTGTGTATCAGAAGTGTCTGTAAAGTAGAGGCAAATTAAGATGGCATTACTGCAGTAAAGGTTCCACAAAGTACCAATCACATTGAATCGTAATTGCTAAGCGCCAATCTGATTGTGACCCTTATTGCTTATGAGCGCCATTCTGGTGACTTATTGAATTACTATTTGCTGTTTTTTGGCGGACACTTTTTCAGTTCAAAACCGATATGCGATAATTATTCTTACCTCTACCCTCCATAATCATTAGTTAAAATATATAAGTGTGTAAACCGAATTGAACTCTAGGATGGTGAAAAGGCTCTCCTATAGGATTGATTATTAAATATTAATTGATAATGTTAGTATCTATAATGCACCCATAGTTACTTAATCAACTAAAATCAATTTTTCTTGTGTTAGCTATACTCATGTAATATCCGAGTAGTAAATTCAATTGAGATCCTCATTGGCGCTGATTCATACTTGCCAGGTACATTAAATCTACCAGGTTTACAATAATTTTCTCAACCTTCACTTGGTTCTCGGGGTTCAGTAGGTACCACATCACTTTCTTGTCAATCAATGACTTACGAGAAATACGTGATTGATCACTTTATGCAATCTATCTAAGAACGTCTATCTGCGCAACATATTAGCTCTTCAAGCTAAGACTGTTTTGAACGGCCTTGGGTCAGATTGAGAAAAGTATTACTTAGAACATTTGGTTTGCGAATCTTGTTTTTGTATACTTGGTTAAATATAACAATAGAATATTTTAATTATAAGAGTGAGCATCTGAGAATTTATGTTAATCAGTCTGGTTGTCCCTTTTGTTTCAGAGGCACATGGTGCACAGATTGTTTTGAGTGTACATTGAACGAAAAAAAAAGCAAAGAAACAAAACTGACTGTAACTCACTCACTGTCTGTGCTCTAGAGCTATATATGCAACTAAATATATAGATGACGTACTTGCACAATGTCGATTGTGTAATAATTGTACGTAATGTGCCTCTGTGTACTTACTGCCTGTGTACCACACGCGAGTATTGAGAGTGGTGGTGCGCGGGCGAAATCGTGCTGGCTGGCTACGTATCAATTGGGTTTTACCTACCTGCGGTAGAACCAACAGAGATAAGCTCTCTGGAGTAGCCAACGTTCAGCCAACGCGAGACAACAAACTATTGATTTTGCTACTATCGCTACTCTGTGGAAATATGTAGGACAAGAAATTTGTGATTTGAACACTTGCATTCAAGAGTAATACCAGAGCGACGCCGAATGCGCAGGGATGCTGAATGCAATGTTCAACATTTTACGGGTTTGTATTTTCACAATGCAGCTTAACACACATTCACACTTATCAAGTTTTACCTACTAATTGGGTTCTATATCTGAGGCAGATACATTTTATAAATGGAAATTTTAATTCAACGACTTGCATAAATTTCGATTTTACTATATTTTTTTTTTTAACATCTCGATTTAGGCTCATTTTAAAATCTAATAAAGTTTTGTACTGAAAACCTGAGTGTTTAATTTTGTTCTGAACATTGACACTACTTTTGTGCAATCTGAAATAGTAATTGCTGTTATCTTGTTGCAAATATAGCATGACTGTCGTTGATGATTTTCAAGTATCTGTCCATCGTTAAGGCCCGAAGTATTATGAGTATCCTGCTCACTCACATGGACATGGCAAAAGTAAAAAGTAATAAACAAATCATACGTGTTAAAAAAAATTCCCAAAATGTATCAGGCGTCGAGATGTCATGTCTATGCAGTGTGAATGATATGTGTGAATTACAGCTGAATGTAAATTTTTCTGTAAATTCCGTACATGGTTTATTACTTCGCGTTAGCTTAAGATGTAATTATCTTGTGTAATATTTTTTTTTTCATACTCCTGAATCGTATTTTACAATTATTTTTAAATAGATTTTTTTTCGTTTGCAAACATAAAATTTTTGATTGCATATTTATAGCTATCACTTGACGTTACTTTGACAGAAAGAAAAAGTAATTAAAATTGAAAGCTTATATGTTGCATCTTCATTCGCACCTGATGATAACATGATGGCTTTTGTCATGTCTGTTGTCGAGTATGTATTATGTCTGCTGCTTAATAAACAACACTCTCAACCTGCTTGTTTGATTTATTTCGAAATGAAGAAATGATAATAACCGTACATTTCACTTTGTCAAACAACTAGTGCAGGGAATTTCAATGTATTGAGATTGATTACAATTAAATTAATTCTTTAGATGTTGACGACGTTAAGTACGTGATCAATTTCGACTACCCGTCATCTTCTGAAGACTACATTCATAGAATCGGCAGAACTGGACGTTCTCAAAGCACAGGCACCAGCTACGCCTTCTTCACACCACAAAACAGCCGACAGGCTAAAGACTTAGTCAACGTTCTCCAAGAAGCCAACCAAGTCATAAATCCCAAACTCACCGAGATGGCTTCGCGGGGTGGCGGCGGCGGAGGCTATGGAGGAAGAAGTTAGTATTGCAATACTAAGAGTAAAGTCTCATTTTGTTTCTGCATCGAGTAGTTGATTTCGTTATATATTTGTTTATTTATTCATTTATTCTTTCACTTGTGTTTCAGATCGTTGGGGCTACGGAGGTGGCCGTGGTAGAGAAAACAATTTTTCTGGATCACACAAACGATTTGATTCCGGTCGCAGTAACGGATACGGAAGTTATAATTGATATTAATTAACTTAGCTGCTGGCCGTATGCTGCGCAGAAATCGACCGTTATTTGGGAGGTTTGGCATAACTGACAACACTTGATCTGTGATTTATCTAAAACTAACGTAAGATCGTTGATTCCGGTCGGTCAGTAACCAAGACTTGCCAGTTTGACGCTCGGCCAATTTTATCCATTGGAAACCCATTTGAAATTGACACATTTTTTTTATTTCTTTATTTTCCTTTTTCCCCCCTCATGTTGTTAGTAGAACAAAAATATGTTCTGTAATGAATTTAGACACTTTATATATTATTTAAAACATCAATGTTCTATCGTGTTCTATTAATTCTTAAGTGAGCCGAGTGAGGCACGGACCATAACTCACACTTCAGTATTCATTCCAAAAATATGGAATGGCCCTTATAAATGAATTTCTGAGAAGTGACAGAGTTTCAAGATTATGCTGGATAACTGTCAGTTCTTCAGATGAGTTCGTATACGAATGCGTTTCGAAGTTTGAACACATGCTGATTGTCACAATGCGGACAAAGATAAAAAAAAAAAATAACAGCGATCAGAGAGTTGCTATGGCGTAGGAAAATTGAATTATTTTATTTAGTCATTTCTTTGTCTGAATGAACAATGTTTATTCATACATTATTGTATGACACGTCTTGAGTACAACTGAATAAAACTAAGAAAATCTACAGCTGTTCACCGCTTATTCAATTGAAACACCTGCCACCTTTCTCTATTTGTAGCGTCATACCGGTTTATTACGAGTATAAGTCGACCCCCAATTCTGAGCGATCCATGTACGATATTCATATATATGATCCATTTACGAGTAATACGTGATGCATATTGTAAATTTTATAATTTTCCAGGCGACAAACTAGATTATCTACAATAATACGTCTATAATATGATAATAGAACAATTATTCATTTCGAAATGGGATTCTATTCGACACGCGCTCGATGTATTCCATAACATTAGTATTGATAATTATTCCAACAACTTTTCATTTGTTCTCTCGATATTGAATTTTCGTAGGCATAGAATCGAACACTGTTTTAGCTTAGTTTATTCGCAAGTGTTGTATCTATGTTGGGTAGGAAAGCAGAATTGTTTTTCGTGAAGTGTTCGTATGAAAAATAATTCAGAGTAGCTGCAATACATCACGGACGCGCTAATTTTGATCGAGATGAAACGGATGCTCCGTATATGAGACAGTATTTAACACAGCGTCCTGATTTAAAGACCTAAAAAGGTGATTGTCGGCGATTTTTCTTTTTTTTTTTTACGGGGAGAGATAGAACGAAGCTTCTTAAAACTTCGAGTGTATTCTAACTCACATTTGAAAGGTACGAGCAAAAACTTTTATCATCCAACTGTCGCAGAACGGCAGCGTTATTAGCTAACCCGTTAACTGAAGAGTACATCTTCCTGTTGGTCCTACGCTCTTTTCGCTGCGTTTTTTGAGTTCCTGAGGGTCCAATTGGTCAGGTAAGGGTCATTCGAATCGAATCTGAGACCAAAAATTTTCGGCTCCAAAAATGAAAAAAAGTAAGGCTAACCCCTTTGTATTTTTGGCGAAAATTTTCGCGATTTTGAGAAGTGCCGGAATAGATTCTTTCATGCACTATTCCGACGTAATTTTGCGAGAGAAATCGACTGGGCGCAGTCCCAATACGCTGCGTCCAACGCATCGAAAGTTACAGCCAAAAAACGAGAACCTGTGTTTTCGACATTTTTCAGCAGGTGATTTTTCGCTCGCTATTTCTCTCCTATTGGTCCTACGCTTTTTTCGCTGCGTTTTTTGAGTTCCTGAGGGTCCGATTGGTCAGGTAAGGGTCATTCGAATCGAATCTGAGACCAAAAATTTTCGGCTCCAAAAATGAAAAGAAAGTAAGGCTAACCCCTTTGTATTTTTGGCGAAAATTTTCGCGATTTTGAAAAGTGCCGGGATAAATGCTTTCATGCACTATTCCGACGTAATTTTGCGGGAGAAATCGATTGGGCGCATTCCCAATACGCTGCGATCAACGCATCGAAAGTTACAGCCAAAAAACAAAACCTGTGATTATATGAATCCTTACGTAATGTTTTTGACGTGTTCTTATACTGAAAATATTTATTGCTATTCCAGGTACAACCCGAGGTGGTTATCGGTGGTTGTTCGAGGTGGTTGGCGATTGTTGGAGGTGGTCGGAGGTGGACGAGCAGGAGGACGAACGGAACTGAGTCAAAGTCCTGTTGACATAAAAGCAGCTATTCGATAGAAATTATAGTTTATAGTTTACACAGCCCATTGCATGATATTTCATTATAAATACGTATGTTTCAATGTATTTAGGAATAATTTATCAAATATACAGAGGTCATGTGCAAATAATAAATGAATTGATTCAACCGCAGTTTGATGTCTTCATTAGAGCTTTAACAATAAATTTAAGCTTTGTTACTTCTTTTATTTTATTATGGATAATCAAAAACATTTCCGACTATTCGTGCTGTGGAAGCATGGGGATTAAACCAAATGTAGCAAAAGATTAGAAACAGTGTATGTAGAGTACGGGTATTTTTCTAATAATGCAAATAGAATAGAATACCACGCCTTGCGAATTAGCTTTCCAGACAGAGATGAATGATGAATTTTAAGGACTGCATTATCGTTGTTGAATACTCTATGCCTCATGGGAAAAGAAAATCTGTAACGATAAAATTGATGCACCGGATCATCGTCGACTTTAACTTTTGAAATGTCCTACCATTTTCGAACGCCTCCTACCTCCCCCTGCCACCTCCGACCATCAATGGCCACTTTCGACCACCCCCTATCACCTTCTGCCAGCGCCGACCACCTCCTACCATTTCCGAACACCTCCAACCATCCTATTTACCTATATTACTAGATTAGCTATGATATGAAAAGAGCAGAATTATTCATTTCGGAATGGGATTCTATTCGACGCGCGCTCGATGTATTCCATAACATTAGTATTCATAATTATTTCAACAACTTTTCATTTGGACTCTCGATCTTGAATTTTCATAGGCATAGAATCGAAACGTTGTTTTAGCTGGTCGCAAGTGTTGTATCTACGTTGGGTAGGAAAGCAGAATTGTTTTTCGAAAGGTGTTCGTATGGAAAAAAAATCAGAGTAGCTGTAATACATCACGGACGCGCTAATTTTGATCGAGATGAAACGGATGCTCCGTGTATGAGACAGTATTTAACGCTGCGTAGTGATTTAGAGACCTAGAAAGGTGATAGGGAGAGAAAGAACGACGCTTCTTAACACTTCGAGTGTATTTTAACACACATTTGAAAGATACGAGCGAAATTTTTGATCAACCAACCGTCGCAGAACGGCAGCGTTATTAGCCGACCCGTTCACTGAAGAATATATCTTCAGTCAACGGCTGACCATCGAAGGGCCTGGCCGCTTGAGTCTGGAATCGGCAGGAGAGATAAAGTGTGTATTTCTTGTATGAAATGTGAAACCTAAAATCATTATACATCATATCATATCATCATACATCATACATCGTACATCATAGATCATACATCATACATCGTACATCATAGATCATACATCATACGTCGTACATCATACATCATCATACACAGTATTAAAGGTCAAAACCAAAGTTTGGATGTCGGATGTTCAGAAAGTGACGTCACCAATTCAAAATCAGCTAGCCGAATTCCTCAGTCTGGAAACAACCGCGCAGTAGAGCGGACGGATGAGAGTTGCGCTCCGCAAATTTCGAGTACCGGGTTCTCAACCTCCCGGATCCCGCGCTTCGGGTCCGCTACTTATTTCGAGTACCGGGTTCTCAACCTCCCGGATCCCGCGCTTCGGGTCCGCTACGCGGTGAAACTCGACTTCCAGGATAAGCGCTCCGTGGCTCCTCGATCATGTTTACAATAAATTATTTCAATTCGTTTTTCGCGCAAGCCCAAATTCAGTAGCTGTCAGTACGCTAATAAAATTTCTATAACTTTATAATCTTCTCATAATCTTTCTGGTAGATTATATCGGTGAAAAAATTATATCAAACCTTACACATTATTTTTGATTTGTTCTCATGCTGAAAATATTTATTAGTATTCGGGGTATAACTCGAGGTAGTTGGCGGTGGTCGTTGGGGGTGGTTAAGGGTGGTTGCGGGTAATCAAGGTGATTCAGGTGGAGGGGGACGAGGATTTGTGCTCGCTGAGTTTAACAATTTTATAATATTCGATGGCAATTGTAATTACATTTCATCTAATCTTCTTCAAACTTGTCATCTTTACAATAAATTATTTCAATTCGTTTTTCGCGCAAGCCCAAATTCAGTAGCTGTCAGTACGCTAATAAAATTTCTATAACTTTATAATCTTCTCATAATCTTTCTGGTAGATTATATCGATGAAAAAATTATATCAAACCTTACACATTATTTTTGATTTGTTCTCATGCTGAAAATATTTATTAGTATTCGAGGTATAACTCGAGGTGGTTGGGGGTGGTTAGGGGTGGTTGCGGTTAATCTCGGTAATTCAGGAGAAGGGGGACGAGGATTTGTGCTCGGTGAGTAAAACACTTTTATAATATTTGATGGCAATTATAATTATATTTTATCTAAAATATTTCAAACTAGTCATGTTTACATTAAATTATTTCAATTCATTTTTCGCGCAAGTACATATTCAGAAGCTATGAATAAGCTTATACAATTTATTATATTATTAATTAATTAATGAATATTCTTATAATATTTAATGGCAATTGTAATTATGTTGTATTCAAAATTTTTCAAACTTGTCATGCTTACAATAAATTATTTCAATTCGTTTTTCGCGCAAGCACAAATTCAGTAGCTATGAATAAGCTTATACAATTTATTATAGTATTGATTAATTAATTGATCAATTACTCAATTATATTAATCCTTACACAATATTTTCGATGTGTTCTTATATTGAAAATATTTATTACTATTCAAGGTATAACCTGAGGTGGTTGAAGGTGGTCGGAGGTGGACGAGGAGGACGAGGATTTGTGCTGGGTGAGTAAAACACTTTTATAATATTTGATGGCAATTGTAATTATATTTCATCTGAAATATTACAAACTTGTCACGTTTACAATAAATTATTTCAATTCATTTTTCGTGCAAGCACATATTCAGTAGCTATGAATAATCTTATACAATGTATTATATTATTAATCAATTAATTAATATTCTTATAATATTTAATGGCAATTGTAATTATATTTCATCTGAAATATTACAAACTTGTCACGTTTACAATAAATTATTTCAATTCATTTTTCGTGCAAGCACATATTCAGTAGCTATGAATAATCTTATACAATGTATTATATTATTAATCAATTAATTAATATTCTTATAATATTTAATGGCAATTGTAATTATATTTCATCTGAAATATTACAAACTTGTCACGTTTACAATAAATTATTTCAATTCATTTTTCGTGCAAGCACATATTCAGTAGCTATGAATAATCTTATACAATGTATTATATTATTAATCAATTAATTAATATTCTTATAATATTTAATGGCAATTGTAATTATATTTCATCTGAAATATTACAAACTTGTCACGTTTACAATAAATTATTTCAATTCATTTTTCGTTCAAGCACATATTCAGTAGCTATGAATAATCTTATACAATTTATTATATTATTAATTAATTAATTAATGTTCTTATAATATTTGATGGCAATTGTAATTATATTTCATCTGAAATATTACAAAGTTGTCACGTTTACAATAAATTATTTCAATTCATTTTTCGTTCAAGCACATATTCAGTAGCTACGAATAATCTTGTACAATTCATTATATTATTAATTAATTGATTAATTACATTAATCCTTACACAATATTTTTGATGTGTTCCTATACTAAAAATATTCATTACTATTCCAGGTATTACCCGAGGTGGTCGGAGGTGGACGAGGAGGAGGACGAGCTGGACGAGGAGGAGGACCAGGTGGCCGAGGAGGAGGCGGGGTGGGTCGTGGGAGAGGACCTCTCCTCTCCTCAGAGGAGGGGAGGGGGAGGGGCAGGGAAGGGGGAGAGGTGGGCGGGGAGGGGGAAGGGCAGGGAAGGGAAGGGAAGGGAAGGGGCGGGAAGGGAAGGGAAGGGAAGGGAAGGGAAGGGAAGGGAAGGGAAGGGGCGGGGAGGGAAGGGGCGGGGAGGGGAGGGGAGGGGAGGGGAGGGCGGGAGGGAGGGAGGGCGGGGGGGGGGGAAGGGGAGGACGGATGTCGATGCGAGCCCATTTGAGTTAATAGAGAAGAACACCCCCCCGCCCGCCCCCCCCCCCGCCCTCCCGCCCTCCCTCCCTCCCGCCCTCCCTCCCTCCCGCCCTCCCGCCCTCCCGCCCTCCCCTCCCCTCCCCTCCCCTCCCCTCCCCGCCCCTTCCCTTCCCTCCCGTCCCCTTCCCTTCCCTTCCCTTCCCTTCCCTTCCCTTCCCTTCCCTTCCCCCTCCCCGCCCACCACTCCCCCTTCCCTGCCCCCCCCCCCCCTCCCCTCCTCTGAGGAGAGGAGAGGTCCTCTCCCACGACCCACCCCGCCTCCTCCTCGTTCACCTGGTCCTCCTCCTCGTCCAGCTCGTCCTCCTCCTCGTCCACCTCCGACCACCTCGGGTAATACCTGGAATAGTAATGAATATTTTTAGTATAGGAACACATCAAAAATATTGTGTAAGGATTAATGTAATTAATTAATTAATTAATAATATAATGAATTGTACAAGATTATTCGTAGCTACTGAATATGTGCTTGCACGAAGAATGAATTGAAATAATTTACTGTAAACGTGACAAGTTTGTAATATTTCAGATGAAATATAATTACAATTGCCATTAAATATTATAAGAATATTAATTAATTAATTGATTAATAATATAATAAATTGTATAAGATTATTCATAGCTACTGAATATGTGCTTGCACGAAAAATGAATTGAAATAATTTATTGTAAACGTGACAAGTTTGTAATATTTCAGATGAAATATAATTACAATTGCCATTAAATATTATAAGAATATTAATTAATTGATTAATAATATAATACATTGTATAAGATTATTCATAGCTACTGAATATGTGCTTGCACGAAAAATGAATTGAAATAATTTATTGTAAACGTGACAAGTTTGTAATATTTCAGATGAAATATAATTACAATTGCCATTAAATATTATAAGAATATTAATTAATTGATTAATAATATAATACATTGTATAAGATTATTCATAGCTACTGAATATGTGCTTGCACGAAAAATGAATTGAAATAATTTATTGTAAACGTGACAAGTTTGTAATATTTCAGATGAAATATAATTACAATTGCCATCAAATATTATAAAAGTGTTTTACTCACCCAGCACAAATCCTCGTCCTCCTCGTCCACCTCCGACCACCTTCAACCACCTCAGGTTATACCTTGAATAGTAATAAATATTTTCAATATAAGAACACATCGAAAATATTGTGTAAGGATTAATATAATTGAGTAATTGATCAATTAATTAATCAATACTATAATAAATTGTATAAGCTTATTCATAGCTACTGAATTTGTGCTTGCGCGAAAAACGAATTGAAATAATTTATTGTAAGCATGACAAGTTTGAAAAATTTTGAATACAACATAATTACAATTGCCATTAAATATTATAAGAATATTCATTAATTAATTAATAATATAATAAATTGTATAAGCTTATTCATAGCTTCTGAATATGTACTTGCGCGAAAAATGAATTGAAATAATTTAATGTAAACATGACTAGTTTGAAATATTTTAGATAAAATATAATTATAATTGCCATCAAATATTATAAAAGTGTTTTACTCACCGAGCACAAATCCTCGTCCCCCTTCTCCTGAATTACCGAGATTAACCGCAACCACCCCTAACCACCCCCAACCACCTCGAGTTATACCTCGAATACTAATAAATATTTTCAGCATGAGAACAAATCAAAAATAATGTGTAAGGTTTGATATAATTTTTTCATCGATATAATCTACCAGAAAGATTATGAGAAGATTATAAAGTTATAGAAATTTTATTAGCGTACTGACAGCTACTGAATTTGGGCTTGCGCGAAAAACGATTTGAAATAATTTATTGTAAAGATGACACGTTTGAAGAAGATTAGATGAAATGTAATTACAATTGCCATCGAATATTATAAAATTGTTAAACTCAGCGAGCACAAATCCTCGTCCCCCTCCACCTGAATCACCTTGATTACCCGCAACCACCCTTAACCACCCCCAACGACCACCGCCAACCACCTCGAGTTATACCCCGAATACTAATAAATATTTTCAGCATGAGAACAAATCAAAAATAATGTGTAAGGTTTGATATAATTTTTTCACCGATATAATCTACCAGAAAGATTATGAGAAGATTATAAAGTTATAGAAATTTTATTAGCGTACTGACAGCTACTGAATTTGGGCTTGCGCGAAAAACGAATTGAAATAATTTATTGTAAAGATGACAAGTTTGAAGAAGATTAGATGAAATGTAATTACAATTGCCATCGAATATTATAAAATTGTTAAACTCAGCGAGCACAAATCCTCGTCCCCCTCCACCTGAATCACCTTGATTACCCGCAACCACCCTTAACCACCCCCAACGACCACCGCCAACCACCTCGAGTTATACCCCGAATACTAATAAATATTTTCAGCATGAGAACAAATCAAAAATAATGTGTAAGGTTTGATATAATTTTTTCACCGATATAATCTACCAGAAAGATTATGAGAAGATTATAAAGTTATAGAAATTTTATTAGCGTACTGACAGCTACTGAATTTGGGCTTGCGCGAAAAACGAATTGAAATAATTTATTGTAAACATGATCGAGGAGCCACGGAGCGCTTATCCTGGAAGTCGAGTTTCACCGCGTAGCGGACCCGAAGCGCGGGATCCGGGAGGTTGAGAACCCGGTACTCGAAATAAGTAGCGGACCCGAAGCGCGGGATCCGGGAGGTTGAGAACCCGGTACTCGAAATTTGCGGAGCGCAACTCTCATCCGTCCGCTCTACTGCGCGGTTGTTTCCAGACTGAGGAATTCGGCTAGCTGATTTTGAATTGGTGACGTCACTTTCTGAACATCCGACATCCAAACTTTGGTTTTGACCTTTAATACTGTGTATGATGATGTATGATGTACGACGTATGATGTATGATCTATGATGTACGATGTATGATGTATGATCTATGATGTACGATGTATGATGTATGATGATATGATATGATGTATAATGATTTTAGGTTTCACATTTCATACAAGAAATACACACTTTATCTCTCCTGCCGATTCCAGACTCAAGCGGCCAGGCCCTTCGATGGTCAGCCGTTGACTGAAGATATATTCTTCAGTGAACGGGTCGGCTAATAACGCTGCCGTTCTGCGACGGTTGGTTGATCAAAAATTTCGCTCGTATCTTTCAAATGTGTGTTAAAATACACTCGAAGTGTTAAGAAGCGTCGTTCTTTCTCTCCCTATCACCTTTCTAGGTCTCTAAATCACTACGCAGCGTTAAATACTGTCTCATACACGGAGCATCCGTTTCATCTCGATCAAAATTAGCGCGTCCGTGATGTATTACAGCTACTCTGATTTTTTTTCCATACGAACACCTTTCGAAAAACAATTCTGCTTTCCTACCCAACGTAGATACAACACTTGCGACCAGCTAAAACAACGTTTCGATTCTATGCCTATGAAAATTCAAGATCGAGAGTCCAAATGAAAAGTTGTTGAAATAATTATGAATACTAATGTTATGGAATACATCGAGCGCGCGTCGAATAGAATCCCATTCCGAAATGAATAATTCTGCTCTTTTCATATCATAGCTAATCTAGTAATATAGGTAAATAGGATGGTTGGAGGTGTTCGGAAATGGTAGGAGGTGGTCGGCGCTGGCAGAAGGTGATAGGGGGTGGTCGAAAGTGGCCATTGATGGTCGGAGGTGGCAGGGGGAGGTAGGAGGCGTTCGAAAATGGTAGGACATTTCAAAAGTTAAAGTCGACGATGATCCGGTGCATCAATTTTATCGTTACAGATTTTCTTTTCCCATGAGGCATAGAGTATTCAACAACGATAATGCAGTCCTTAAAATTCATCATTCATCTCTGTCTGGAAAGCTAATTCGCAAGGCGTGGTATTCTATTCTATTTGCATTATTAGAAAAATACCCGTACTCTACATACACTGTTTCTAATCTTTTGCTACATTTGGTTTAATCCCCATGCTTCCACAGCACGAATAGTCGGAAATGTTTTTGATTATCCATAATAAAATAAAAGAAGTAACAAAGCTTAAATTTATTGTTAAAGCTCTAATGAAGACATCAAACTGCGGTTGAATCAATTCATTTATTATTTGCACATGACCTCTGTATATTTGATAAATTATTCCTAAATACATTGAAACATACGTATTTATAATGAAATATCATGCAATGGGCTGTGTAAACTATAAACTATAATTTCTATCGAATAGCTGCTTTTATGTCAACAGGACTTTGACTCAGTTCCGTTCGTCCTCCTGCTCGTCCACCTCCGACCACCTCCAACAATCGCCAACCACCTCGAACAACCACCGATAACCACCTCGGGTTGTACCTGGAATAGCAATAAATATTTTCAGTATAAGAACACGTCAAAAACATTACGTAAGGATTCATATAATCACAGGTTTTGTTTTTTGGCTGTAACTTTCGATGCGTTGATCGCAGCGTATTGGGAATGCGCCCAATCGATTTCTCCCGCAAAATTACGTCGGAATAGTGCATGAAAGCATTTATCCCGGCACTTTTCAAAATCGCGAAAATTTTCGCCAAAAATACAAAGGGGTTAGCCTTACTTTCTTTTCATTTTTGGAGCCGAAAATTTTTGGTCTCAGATTCGATTCGAATGACCCTTACCTGACCAATCGGACCCTCAGGAACTCAAAAAACGCAGCGAAAGGAGCGTGGGATCAACAGGAGAGAAGATACGAGGAAAAAAGCACCTGCTGAAAAATGTCGGAAACACAGGTTATCGTTTTTTGGCTGTAACTTTCGATGCGTTGATCGTAGCCTATTGGGACTGCGCTCAATCGACTTTTTTCGCAAAATCACATCGAAATAGTGCATGAAAGAATTTATTCCGGCACTTTACAAAAAATTTTCGTCAAAAATACAAAGGGGTTAGCCTTACTATCGGATGAAGAATATAAAGACAGTTGCCCTCATGGGCTCAGATGTGACATCCGTAAATTTCTCCGTGAGATAATCCAATGGTAGAATTGAGAACTTATCGTAGAACATCACAGAGTTCCCGATTTCGACAAGATGCTGGCTGCATTCACCTTCCGAGTAAAACAGTCTTCGCAATGGTAGGCCCAAGCCAGTACTTGGCCTGAGTGTACTTACCGACTTGTCGGCGATACAAGAAATTAATAATGAGAACTAATAACATTCAAAATTCGTAGCAAAACAGTGATTTAATTAAAGTATAGGTACCCGAGAGAAGAATGTATACATAGATCATGAATAAAAATCGATCATATGTAATAATGATGCAGAGACCAAAAAGTGTAAATGTATATACGGTCCATGTACGACATTGATATACCTGATTAATTTATGATTATTACGTGATGCAAACTATAAATTTTATAATTTGCTAGGAAACATACTAGATTATCTACTATAATCGGGTATAATATGACAATAAAAGAATTGTTCGTTTCGATATGGGATACAATTCGACACGCAGTCTATATATCCCATAACATTCATATTTAGAATTAGGAGTAGGAGTAGGAATAGAAGTAGGATCAGGAGTAGGTTCAAGAGTGAGAGTAAGAATAGGAGTAGGATCAGGAGTTGGAGTAAGATCGTAGTAGAAGTAGGAGTAAAATTGAAGTAGAAGTAGGAGCAGGAGTAGGAGTAGAAGTATTGGAGGAGGGTAGGGGCGGGAAGGGTAGGGTAGGGTGGGGTAGGGTGGGGGGTAGGGTAGGGTAAGCGGACCAATTGGGTTGGGTTGGGTTGAGTTGGGAACTCCAACTCCTAACACTCCTACTCCTACTTCTTATCCTACTTCTCCTCCTACTCCCACTCCTGATCCCATTCCTGATCCTACTCCCACTCCTCTTTTTGATCCTACTCCTATTCCTACTCCTGATCCTACTTCATCAAATATCATAAAAATCTTAAACTCACCGAGCATCAATCCTCGTCCTCCTCGACTACCTCCAACCACTGCCAACCACCTCCAACCACTGCCAACCACCTCCAACGACCACCGCTTACCACCTCAGTTTATACCTGGAATATCAATAAATATCAATATTGAAAATCAGAACACATCAGAAATATCGTGTAAGGATTAATATAATTTTATCATTGACACATTCTACTAAGAAGATTATGAGGAAATTATAAGAAATTATAGAAATTTTAACAGGGCATTGACAACTACTGAATTTGGGCTCGAAAATTGAATTGAAATAATTTATTGTGAACATGACAAGTTCAAAAAATCTTAGATAAAATATAATTACGATTGCCATTAAATATTAAAAAAATGTTTCATTTCCCGTGCACAAATCCTCGTCCTCCCCGTCCACCTTGTTCTCCTCGTCTTCCTCGTCCTCCTCCTCGTCCACCTGCGACCATCTCCAACGACCACCGCTAACCACCTCGGGTTATACCTCGAATACTAATAAATATTTTCAGTATTAGAACACATTAAAAATATTGTGTAAGGATTAATATAATTTTTTTTATCGACACATTTTACTAAGAAGATTGTGAGATAAGAAATCATAGAAATTTTATTAGCGCATTGACAGCTAATGAATTTGAACATATGCGAAAAGTGAATTGAAATAATTTATTGTAAACATGACAAGTTTGAAAAATTTTAGATGAACTATAATCACAATTGACATATAATATTATAAAAATGTTAACCTCACCGAGCAAAAATCCTTGTCCTCCTGCTCGTCCACCTCCGACGACCTCCAACCACCGCCAACCACCTCCAACAACCACCGATAACCACCTCGGGTTATACTTTGAATAGTGATAAATTTTTTCAGTATAAGAACACATCAAAAATATTCTGTAAGCATTACTATAATTGATTAATTAAATAATAATATAATAAATTTCATTCGCGCATTTATAGCTACTAAATTTGTGCTCGCGCGAAAAATGAATTGCAATAATTCAATGTAAACATGACAAGTTTACAAAATTTTCGATAAAATATAATTACAATTTCCATTAAATATTATAAAAATTTTATACTTACCGTGCACAAATCTATCGACCGCCAACCAGCTTAAATCACCTCCAACGATCTCCTCCTTGTTCTCCCCGTCTTCCTCAACCTCCTCATCCTCCTCGTCCTCTCCCTGAAGTCAAGTTTCACCATGTAGCGGACCTGGAGCGCAGGAACCACGGAACGCATGTCCTGGATGTTAAGTTTCACCAGGTAGTTGACCTTGAGCGCAGAAACTACGGAGCGCTTGTCCTGGAAGTCGAATTCCACCAGGTAGCGGACTTGGAGCGTAGAAACTACGGAGCTCTTGTCCTGGAAGTCGAGTTGCACCAGGTAACGGACCTGGAACACGGGATCCAGGAGATAGAGAGCCCGGTACTCGAAGTCTGCGGAGCGCGATTCTCATACGTCCGCTCTACTGCGCGGTGGTTTCCGGACTGAGGAATTCGGCCAACTGATTTTCGTCTGTATAGATCGATGACATCAAGAGAAAAAAAATTTCGGGTGACGTCGCTTTCTGAAATTCCGAACATCCGAACATCCGAACATCCAAAATTTGGTTCCGAACTTTAATACTACGTATGATGTATGATGCGTGATGTATGATGTATGACATATGGTGTATGATGATATGATATGATGTATAATGATTTTAGCTTTTACATTTCAGACATGAAACACGCACTTTATCCTTCCAGCCGATTCCAGACTCAAGCGGCTAGGCCTTTTGATGGTCAGCCGTTAACTAAAGATGTATTCTTCAGTTAACGGGTTAGCTAATAACGCTGCCGTTCTGCGACAGTTGGATGATAAAAATTTTTGCTCGTACCTTTTAAATGTGAGTTAGAATACACTCGAAGTTTTAAGAAGCTTCGTTCTATCTCTCCCCGTAAAAAAAGAAAGAAAAAGAAAAATCGCTGACAATCACCTTTTTAGGTCTTTAAATCAGGACACTGCGTTAAATACTATCTCATATACGGAGCATCCGTTTCATCTCGATCAAAATTAGCGCGTCCGTGATGTATCACAGCTACTATGAATTTTTTTCCATACGAACACTTTTCGAAAAACAATTCTGCTTTTCGATGTTAGAGGTGATCGGCCGTAGTAGGAGGTGGTCGAAGGTGATCGGAGGTGGTCGGAGATGGTAGGAGATGGTCGGAGGTGGTTTGAGGTTTTCAGTGGTGGTAGGAGGTGGTCGTTCGAGATGGTCGACGGTGGACGCGGTTTCGCGTCTCCTCACGGCGATGATCGAGCTGATCGTCAATTCTAAGTCGCAGTCGACAAGTATTTTACGTACTCACTTCGTACCGACTCAATCTCATACTTATGTACCGACACTACTTTGGCTGCTACGAATGTCGGTGCGAGCCCGTTGGGTAGTGTCGATAGAACAATTTTATCCTTGAAAAACTGGAAAAAGGTGTTGAATTTCGAAACAAATGAATCTGGAATAGAGCTGTCTAACCGTGGCAAGTTTTACAAGAGATTCTCTTTCAACTTGGTACTCAGATGATCTTAATAATTAAATGTTGGTAATCTTTGAATAGATTCAAATTTCGCCTTCCTCCATGAAACAATGTAAACTGTTACTTCTCATGGAACATCGACGCTTCTACTGCTCCAGATTGTAAATTTTATTGGGTCAAAGACTAATTAAAAGGTAATAAAATTATATTTGGCACAAAGTTCAGTCAGCTGCGATAAAACCACTTCGCAGTGGATATTATTGAATAAAAATACCATATGTCCGTTGAAACTAAGTAGATTTCACGGTTTAGCATAATAAGCGGAGCTTCAGTGAGGCGCAAGCATTCGAGTTCAATAATCATTGCGAAGGAGAATCAATGGAATAAAGTTAGAAATAAATATACTATCAATGCACAATAATAATTCATGGAAGAAGACGTTACAGTTAAAAGTACGTAAAGAAAATCACGTTAGCTTGACTAGAGCAGTGAAAACGTGTTGCCGCACAGGATTGTGGGTGGGCTTATATCTCCCGTTGGCAATTGGTTGATTTGTGGCAACGCGTAAGCGACGCACGCGTCAGCGGAACGGAGGGGAACTGAGCCCAAAGTTTCCGGGGTTACGTTGTACGCCAGCAAACGTGTCTCGTCAGTTTGTAGCAGCCATACGACTTCTGTCACGCAATTGACATCAGTTCGAACTGACTGACTGTAATACGCGCCGCATTGTTCTCCGCTGTGGTATAATACAATCCCCCAATAAAATGGCACCGAAACAGAGAATGCGCATCGCGAACGAAAAGGCGACGAAAAATATTACGTTACGGGGGAACGTCCCCAAGTCATCGGTAAGTTAACGAAATAAACATTTCTATATGTTAAACAGCTGGCTATGTTGTCGTGATAAAAACTACATTTCTCGCCTCTTCAAGGAAATTTATTCGCCCACCCGCTCTCATGCCGCCTACTTGTCACACCATATGGAAAGTTTGGCTCTGCTTACAGAACCTCTGTTTATCTATTGGCCGCCTGTCTATCCCTAATTTAACATTTAGTTAACTAGAAATTCGGAATTGCAATTACACTCAACACAAACGAATTATAATCAATTTTCTAATACCATCCGATTCTTGCTAGAAAGCTACGGAGGATGCGTCGCCCGTTGGTCCTTGGTTGCTAGCTCTATTCATATTTGTCGTATGTGGATCAGGTAAGCTGTAATTTACTTTTATTGGAGCTGTTCGAACCAGCAATAACTAACTGGAACTCTTTTGCTTCACAGCTATCTTCCAAATAATCCAGAGCATCCGATTAGCATAAGTTTTTACGATGGAGCAGCAGCACTCCACGGATCGCATGCCCACGAGACTTGTTAAGTGAAAGACTTCCACATCTGTCCCAACTCTTTTTTGAGAATGACTGACGTTCCGAAACACGAACTATACTTAAGGTAGAGTTACAGCCTAAGATAATCAGCATACAATATAACATCGTGTATCTGTCCGTGGGAAACTTTCATTGACTCTGGTTTATGTTCCCCGTGGCAAACTCTGCAAATGAAATTAATCAATTACTCTTTACATCTTGATCGGATTTTATTTATACATATTTAAAAATAAAACTAAAAAGAAATAAACAAAAAAAAAAACAAAACTTAGCATTTATAAGCGTTTAAATATAACTGTTGAATAATTATTAATTAAATAATTAGACAATTGTAATGCTATTCACTGCATCAATGAATGGAGCAGAGGGAACAGCGATCAAGGCTAGCGTCAAATGTAAATGTGAATAATATATGTCAGGTTATAAGAATACTGCATTATTTTTTGGTTTTACAGACTTTTTTCTTAATTTTTCTTAATTTTTCATGATTGTATTCACTGATGTCTGAAGCACCCTCAAGTGGTTAGGATATTGGTCTAGCGCTTGATTTCCTTCATTGATGTATGTGATAGCAATAATTGTATGTACATAGTCGTTAAGTACTCGATATATCAATTTGCTCTGAAAGCATTCCACTGTTAATGAATCACGCCGTGGTATTTTTTCAACGTTTTTTTTTTTTTGACAATGATAAAATTGTATAATTATTTGACAGCTTAATTACTTGAGATGCATCATTCAAGTTGATGAAAAATATATTTACTATACCCGTATTTATTATTTTATCATTAAAGATAATTTTCTGTAAATCTATCAATCTTTCTCATTGCTTTTCCCCAAGTCCGAAATCTAAAATTAATTACAATTTTGTAGCCAATGGACTTGTAAATTTTATATTCATTTCTCACAGATATTACAAAACATTTTACGAAGGGGGGGGGGGGGCGTATAAAAAATCTGACAATTGAAATATATTTCTGTTCTCGAATTTTATTAAGATCAGTGTGGAAGAATACAATACTACAAGTCTAAAAGGAAGGTCACCTTACTGTACCCCCACAACCTGGGTCAGAAAAATTATATTTTGTAGTTCACACCAAAGTATAAACCCTTACAAAAAATTAGCGGCCCACTCGCATATTTAAGGGGTGAAATTAATTCTCAAAAATCGGTGGTTTTTTCGTTTTTCGCTGATATCTTCGAAACAAAAATAGATACGGCAAAAGTTTAAATAGCAAAGTTGTTCATCTTTCAGTGCTCTGCAATATTATGTAGTCGGAAATTATATAGAATTTTTTTGTTTTTTATTTTCATAAAAAAAGGGTTTTTTTACACATCTTTCTCTATCATTTCATAATAAAACGTAATTGTTCCGACTCCACATTTAATGATATCAATCTACATTTGTTTTTCACGTCTCAAGAGGTCATGGAACCGGAAAGTTATTTTTTCAAACGCAAATTTTTTTTATAGATTTGGACTGATTACATGTTCTTATCATAATCAAACTGTGAAGTCGACTGTTTGAAATACGTTTTATTTTTTCATGATATTCTATTTGAGATGTTTAATACCGTCATATCAGTAAATGATGAGGCTCTATATAAACTGACTCTTGCCACATTTAAGTTAGTATTGACGGTTTCCGTTCATTAAAGTTCTCTGGTTATAGGAGTGCATTATTAAGAACGTATTGAATACTGTGAACTTTTTCAAAAATGTATATGAATCCCGTGAATATCATAAATATTTTGTCGACTTATTTTATGATGATGAATTTGCCCGAAACACCAGTGAATGAGAATGAAATGAAATTAGCAGATACAATTAAAGAGTTTTTAATTGAAAGCATAAACACATACACGAGAATCGAAATTGAAGAAGACGAAAGCTTGGAATTTCAAGAACAATTCAAACACCATGAGCCTGAAAGTATAGAAGACAGTGAATTGGAATGGGATTCAATTTCATCTGATGAGGCAGATGACTCTCAATGTACAAAAAATGAAGATGAGATTTCATTCGATTACAAGAAGAAAGCTGTGGAGTTTTGGAGAAGTGGAAAAACAAAAAATTTTAATATTCGTACAGTTGCACACTGTTTTAAAAAAGTGATTTCTAAAACACAATTGAAGCGTTGGGCTCATCAAATCAATAAAGGTGGGACTTTTAAAGAAAAATTAAATGAGATATCTCAATATACTTTAAATCGCTTCATTGAAGCAACTGAATGTGGCAAGATAGTACACGATATTGATTTGCGACGATGGGCTTTGACCGCACATAAAAATTTCATGAATTCCGATGCACGATTCAAAGCGTCAAAAAATGGGTGAATAAGTTCAAAAGAGCACATCGCATTACGTCTCGGAAAGTTACAAAATTTATTACCCGGAAAACTTTAGAAGACTCAAAAAATCTTAAAAAAACAGCTGAAGAGTTTACAAATAACATTAAATCTGTTATCAACGACCTTGGTCTGGAAAACGTTTACAATTCAGATCAAAGTGGATTTCAATTTGAAATGCATTCAGGTCGCACTCTTGCAAACCAAGGATCAAAAGAAATTGAATGCGTTGTTCAATCGATATCTTCAACAATTCATTCTTATACGATTCAACCAACGATATCAGCCGATGGAAAATTACTTTCACCTTTATATCTTGTATTAAAAGAAATCGGTGGTGACTTTGGCCCACGCGTAGAAAAAACGTTGTTCAAACCCACAAACGTTTTTGTTTCGGCATCGGAATCTGGAAAGTTAACATCAGGTAAGAACTATTTAAATTATACATTCTTGTGGCATATTAAATATTGCGAACCAAATCAAATTAAATATTTTTTTCATTTTTTCGACAGATCATTTCAAACAGTGGCTAACCGAAATCTATTTTCCGAATGTTGGCGACAACAGTGCGCTTTTAATCGACTCCTGGAGTGGACACTGTTCAGAAGTAGTTGATGTAGTAACTCCTCCTAACGAAAAAATTGTATTAAAAATTATTCCAAAAGGGACAACAGAACAAATACAACCATTAGATGTGTTTGGTTTTCGAATATGGAAAAATTTTGTTCGGCATTTTTCAGATATAGTAATTATTTCCGATAGCGATATAAATCTGCATTTAAGGAATAACATCATCAAACTGCAGTCACTTGTTCACAATCAACTGTCTTCCCCAAGTTATATTAATATGCTTAAATATGCATGGTACAAAAGTGGGTACATAGAAAAAACACCCCCTGAGTTCATCAATCCGGTGACGTTTGGTTTTGGAGATAATTCGGAACCACGATGTCACATTTGTGGTGATTTAGCTGTTATAACATGTTCGTGGTGCAAAAAACCTTTGTGTCTCGAACACCTCTTTGAGGAGTATCATTATTGCAATGAATACATTCTATAATACGAAATGAAGAAACTGATAAGTGCATTGTCTACTTTTTTCCTGTCATGAGTACTAGACATTTTAATAGCTATATAATATATGAATTAAAGGTTTCTAGTAAATAAAAAAACGACATGCATGTTAAATAAAGTTTTATATAAAATGAAAAAAAATCATGTGATACTTATTCGCTTGTACTAAAATGGATGCACAAAACTAAACCAGATGTAAAAGATTTATGAGTATTTTACGATAAGGGTGGAACAGCATATGTGGATTTACTAAACCTATATATAAATATAAACATATTCCGTTTGACGGATTTGTCAACCTTGTTTAATTTTCAGGCGAAATAAGAACTTTTTCAGTGATCAAATGACAAAAAATGTATTAAAAAACACTTTTTTTTTAAATAAAAAAAATAAAAAAATTGTTTCTAATTTTCGACTACATATTATTGCAGAGCACTGAAAAATGAACAGCTTTGCTATTTAAACTTTTGCCGTATCTATTTTTGTTTCGAAGATATCAGCGAAAAATGAAAAAACTACCGATTTTTGAGAATTAATTTCACCCCTTAAATATGCGAGTGGGCCGCTAATTTTTTGTGATGGTTTATACTTTGGTGTGAACTACAAAATATAATTTTTCTGACCAAGGTTGTGGGGGTACAGTAAGGTGACCTGCCTTGTAAGTACAAACAAGTCATTCGAGGGTAAATTGCTCCGGTATTTAATTACCGTCCAACTCGTATAGCACAATAGGGTACCTCTACTGCAAAACGATTTTCACGCGGATAAAGGAAAGTCTCTTCAGGAACGTATAATGAATGAATTGCTCTCGTTCGGTTGTCACGATTGCGAATAGACAATGGTAGCGAAGGTGAGCCAAGTTTGATGTGAATTTGATTGAGGGATACCGGCTTGTGTTTGAAAAAAGTTTAAAAAAAACTGTCTAATCCACGCTGTCTACTACACGCGACACGGCTCGGTATGAGTTTCGTCGTCGATGAGTAGAGGGGAGCCTTCAGGGCGCCCGCGCCGGCGTCTGCGCCGGCGACTTCGACTGGGTTTCACCCTGGGCCACCCTAAAGCACCCTTGCGACTCTCGGCCCGCTCCCACCACAGTGTCGCGAGAGTCCTCGTCGTAAGCTCGGAACGGCGTGTAGAGTTGACAGCGTACTTTTGCAGGGCAGATTGGATAGTCAGTTAATTATTCAGACTATTCGTAGCAGAATTGCGCGAACGCGGGTCTCCGATACGGACTTTTGATTTCTTCTGGCGGTGGTTTGTGGTGCTAAAATTTTCGCTGTGGCAGAGCTCGCGCGCTTACGGACTTTGTGCTTCTTTGAATACCCACTCAAATTTGCAAGCCCCAGCTGCCGATCGTTGCCAACGGTGACTAATCCTGTGCCCCCTCTGTCGTGGAGGCTGAATTCGCTCCCGTCGTACAACGACGACGTTAGTCGCATCACGTGAGTACGCATACTGTTTACACAGACGTTCACGTATTTTCTTTGTGAATACATCCCAGTAATATTACAAATTTAATTACTTGATGTAATAGCCAAGGGAATAAAAATTCAAACTAAAATTAAAACAATCGTATATGATTCATTTTGTTAAAAATTCAATTTCTTTTGAATCCCATGCTTTAGATATTTATAATTTTGAATGAAATAGTACAGATATCCGCATGTAAGCGTGTAACTAAGTATCATAGCACCTCTTTATTACACTGTATTTGCTAAATCTCGTGGGGTTGCTTATACTCCTGGGCTCTACGATACGGCGTATCGACGTGTGATACATTACATACCACACTGCGGGTGGGAGGGGAACAGCTGTTGGTGAATCGCCGACTCGACACGTTGATTGCCAGCTGCCGCATGCTCACTCGGCGTCTTACATGCGAGTGTATCGTATGCCATATGTCAAATTTGAATTTACAGTGCAACATTGTATGATTAATTCTTCCGAGCTTTACCGGATTAAGATCCGTCTGCGAGTAGGCAACCCCATCAGGGACATATCTAAACTCAGGAGAAAACTGCAACAGTGGTTGCCTCTTTGCAAGCAACCCTGTGTTGCGCGTCGACGAAAAAGTAGGCAGGCATGGTACAAGCTTTCGCGAAAGTTTCCGCGCCGCTCTGTCGCGCGTCTAACAAGATCGGAATTTATTTATGGATACTGTTATATAGGGGATCGATTTCACCGCCGACCACTCCGTCGCACCATTGTACGTCCTTCGTACGTGTAATTTCGGTCTATAACCCAACTAAAGTCGGCTTCGGCTCTCTGTATCTACCACCGCGCGCTCCGATACCCAATACCCTGTGCTCGACCCGTGCGGTGTCTACCGTTGGAAAATTAAGTTCTATCTTTGGGTACTAGGGGACAGTGGATCGAAGGAGAGACGGGTCGAAGGAGAGATGACCGGACTACACCGTATATAAATACAGGATGAGTATAGGTATAGATGCAGTATTCCAGGAAGAGTCGGTGATCGATAGTTCGTTCTGTAGACGACCGACGAGAGGCAGGGTGAAACGGGTGAGGATGAAGTAGGCATCCCTTCTCCACCCTTGACAAATTGGTAGATATTTCGCTGTCCGGTATAGCGGTGGGTAGGTGGTTAGGTGGTCGGGTATATATTCCGCCGGAATGAGTCCGTGCAAGCCAAGCGGTTTTCCTTTTTTTCGGTTCCCTCCTCCGCCTCCTCGTTTCTTTATTTATTTTCTCTCTTCGCCTAAATGCGGGACAAATTAAGTGGTGGCTTTCCCTGCCGTCGGGGCAGGCCGAGCTGGGTGTTAGGTTGTGCTGGGGGCCTCGGAAATTTTCCCTTCCCATTCTTAATTACGCCGCAATTACGTCCAACTTTCCGCGCGAACCGGCTCAGACACCGACTCCGAAGATCCCCCTCGGGAAGGTAAGAAGTCGTAGTAAGTTGGTCCGACAAAGGGCGGCCTAGGCATCAGGAAATGTAAAAAATCTTCAATACTTAATTCGCCAACGCCTGAAGTTGTCGCAACCGGTGTGACTCTCATGCACACACGGATGTGGAATATGGGCGCTCGCATGCGGTGAAACACGCGTAGGACCACGCTAATGACTAATTGTAAAAATTTCAACAATCGGCGTCTAGATGTGCGGACTTTGTCTCGCTGGTTCGTTATAAAATAAAGTATAAGGTGGTCCCATGGCGTAGAAAATTATACTTGAGACGAAGTAGACAGACTGAAGTAGTACGGGAACGACTGGGTAGTCGTAGTACTATTAAGGCCCCCCCTGAAAGAACTGCGAGCCAGAGGGCACGAGACGGTCGGTGTGGGGGACTAATTTGTTAAGATTAAGGAGGAAATCCTCTCGAGCACCGTTCCACGCTTTTTCCTCCACTAGCCCATTATCCCGAGGTCTTGTTTCAAAAAGGTCTTAACTGCTCTAATATTCTTTCTTTTTATTCTCATCTTGCGTCGGTATGTCTGGATGACTGTTCGTCAGTTTCTCTATCCCTATTTCTTTTTCGACCCTGCGGACCACACACTCTTCGACTAATGACACATACGGACGGGATTTTATAAATTGAAGAAATTCACAAAGTTTCTCTTTCTTGACAATTATAACGTCTAAGGATTTTTATTAAAAAAATACATATAGTAATTATCGAAAAAACTACACGTATACATCCTTGATATATAATTCTACTGCAACTGGTAACCTGGCGAGCGTCAGGAGTTGGTACTACGACTAAACAACAACATAAAATTATATTTCCGTAATACCGGGCCAAACTGCCTCTATTACCGTTGTACATTTCTCGCATTACGTATGTATTTAAAGCTGTGTTCCCATGTGATTACATTCGAACATATCGGCGTGTCCTAATGAAACAAGGGCATCTCGTCGGGCTGTGTAGAATAAGTGTATCTCGTCGTATAGTCTAGAACAAGGGTATCTCAGAAGACTCTACAGGAAAAGTATAGGTAGTTCTATACACAGCTTATAGAGTTTTCTGAAATATCCTTGTTCTACCTTGCACGGCGAGATACATTTATTCTATCCGACTCGGCAAGATACCCTTGTTTCATTAGGAAACGTCGTTACAGGTACACTGATCTGATTCACTGGTGTAGCATCAGACCGACCGCGACTGTCTAAATCTAATGCTTATACTTACGCAAAACATAAAATTATTATCACGTACATACTGTAGGATTTTAAAGCTCATTTTACCGTCGATCGTGCACAGTGGCGAATCGCAAAGTTAATTTTCAGTTCTCTACGCACACGTGCCTTTTAGCGTGACTGGATACTCCGTCGTTCACCGGAAGAATGATGAGTATCGTGATAGTGATTGCCCCAGAAACTATCCGTGCCGTCGCCCTTGGTCAGGCTAATTTTTTTCACGATTTCCTTGCTGGGTGTTTTGAGGTTGTAGGCGAGTCCGAACCAGGCCATCAACTCGATGAATCCGGTAGTGGGGTTCAGTCCGTATGCCCCAAGCTCGGCTGCCTTGTAGTCCCACGGGAACGAATGGTGGTAGTTGTGCCATCCCTCACCGAGCGTGAAAAAGGAAACTGTTGGGTTCTCCGTCGGCTTCACGTGGCTGCGTTGAGATGACATGAGACCATTTTTAGAGGAATATATTTTAAGTACTTAATGTAGTCAGAGTTACTACTCTTAAAAAAGGAATAAATGTCCGAGTCCCGCGGGCTACAGGATAAAATTGACGAAAATTATACGTACTGCCATTCGAGGGTATGAATGTAGACGAGTTAAAAAGCGCGACATTTAAAGGACGACTATCTGTCAGATGACGCAGGTGTACAAGTTTTCTTTCTACTATACGTGTCAAAGTATAATTCATTAGCGGTGACGGTGATTCTACCTAACGTTTATCATAAAACGGAGAACTATTGAAAATATATGATTCTCCTCTCTTTCCTCTACAAATTGTAACATCCACTACCCCACGGTGTTGCCATGCCTTGCATTATATTTTATTCAACAATCTGAGATCGGGTTCTTATACTGGGGGTGAGTTGAGAGGTTGTGAACAAAAAATTATCTGCAACCCTTTGCGTGGTGGCTTGATTA
Organism: Neodiprion lecontei; assembly: GCF_021901455.1. NCBI lineage: Eukaryota > Metazoa > Arthropoda > Insecta > Hymenoptera > Diprionidae > Neodiprion > Neodiprion lecontei. Next base: position 21,869,384 of record NC_060262.1, read on the forward strand.
GTTACGGTTGGAACAGGCTGAAGGGATTGAGTCTGGAGCTATGTCAGATTAGGTCAAGTTGGGCCGTGCCGGTAGGACATTAATCTCTTGCCCGTTCCCGCGCTGAGTTTTTTTGCTGGATCTAGCCCGGTTTTTCGGATCTCTAAGGGTACAGCAGCCAAAATGTCGAATTGTCGAGGTAACGGCGAAGCCTAGACCCCAGAACACTTACCTGTTGTACGGCCGGTTTCCCCACATGTGAGCGAAACTGTTCACCAGGAACGTGGCATTGAGTAACCAGACGTACCGGATCGTCACAGCCAGGATGCTGACGGTCCAGGTTTCGCCCCATACGTAAACCGGTACCAGGGTTGGGAAGACGAAGCAAAGGAAGAGCATTATCGGCGTGTAGTACCTAGCAAAGACGGAAAATATTCTATATAGTAACCGTTTACGGGCCTCTAACGACTTCTTCGGATAAAAGAATCATGTCTCTAAACCTGAACTGGGGTTTGGGCACAAAATTAGCACCAAAATAGCACCAAATTACAATTTTGGTCTGATGTCGCAAAAATGATGTGGTTGGTCCAAGTTTAGAGACATCAAAGAATTACTGTTGTCAGTTTTCATTTAACAAATAACAGAATTACCTCGACACCTATTCCCGTAGTGTAGGGTGTATTTGCATTCTTATAATATTAAACTCACTTGTCGGCGAACTGTATAACCGGGTCAGCGAGAATATCGCTCATGTCAACTTTGCTGCCGTGGGCTTTCACTGCAGGGTGACGACGCATCATCAACCATCCCACATGGGAGAAGAAGAATCCACGGTTAGCATCGTGGGGATCGGCCGGGGTCTCGGTATAACGATGGTGGGTCCGGTGGTCTCGAATCCATTTGAAGAGGCACGTCTGTAACCAAATTTGATTAATTGTCACTAACTCAAGAGGGGCGATATACGATCGGGGTTATCCATTCCTCAAAACAGTATACAACAAACTTGCCGAACGGGAACACGGAATGTCATTTTCTTAGTATCGGTATGATTCTCCAGGGAATTTTATGCATCTTAAGATATGAAATTTTTACATCATGAGGGGATAATTTTATAACTAATAGTATTACAAATCGTCCCCAAATCGTCTCTCTCGCGAGACTAGCGAAACGCAAGGTTGCATGCCTACAGTTGTAACGGATGTTTCGTTCGCAGTGGTAACACAACGAAAACGGAGCTACATGTTGTTGATTTAGAGCGCAAATATTGTTGTTATTACGGGTATGATTGAATTGACGGCAATCATTTTCACCCTTGCATCGTACTCTCAGAAGTGATGCTAATTTTTACCTAATATACTTTCGCAAAGACAATGGTGTAAGTGAACGGTGTATGCGATGAAGCTTCGTTATGAAAAAATATCCCCGAGCGTCCGTCTACGTATTCCTTAAGAGTTTCGAGGCGTATTACGCTCCCTTAATGCGAATAAATTTGGTAAATTTAATCATCACCGTCGCGTCTACTTAAACCTCAAAGAGATTGAGCTGTATTCCCCCGATCCCAGCGGACGCCGTTATAGTATAACCGCGTAGTGATTTTCCTCCGCCTCCTCAACCTTCTCTGTGTTACGATAATACCTTGGCGGCTTGGCTCGCTGGTCCGGAAACTTTCCTGTCCTCAACACAGGCGGTCCACCGCTATTTTAGGATTTCCCTACCGAATAAGGAGCAGAAGGACAACGTTGGACTGGGAGAAGGAATATGAGGAGGAAGAGGTAGCGTGGAGGAGTTTACCTTATTATACAGAACTTCAAGTTTTAAGCACAAAGCCCGGGGAATAAGGAGATGCGAGACACACTTATATTATACCACGGGTAAACAGAGGGTAGGCGGGTCCGCAATTTGGTTAATGGTCGGTAGTGCCACAAGCACGATTTACGTTCACCTAATTGCAAGCGGACGCGAATAACGAGCGGTAAATTAAAAGTGCACCGATATGCGTTTAATATTTCAATACTCCGGAATTATGTCGGTGTCGCAATTCCTTAAGACCTTGCTGAAGGAAGATTTGCACCGTCGCTGTATTGCCCCCGATAAAAGTCACTCCCAATTTGCGTCCCGGCAGCTTTTGCTACCGGTCGGTCCCATTTAAGGATATGGGTTTACTCCCACCATCCTTAGCGTCAAATCCGGGGAATCTCGCTCCCACACATCGTGAGACCAAATTGAATGAACGCCCTCAGATAGACTGCAGTCGATATGTGTGTAACCGATCAGCGTCGGGGGTGGAAAAGTGCCGAGGCAGCGAATCGGGCGTCACATTTATTACACACCTACTTTCCATAAAATCATTATTGGATTTCACTAAATACAGATTATCGGCAGTTCTGAGGGCAAAGTGCCGTGAACGGAGATTGGTGGCATCGCTTCGCGGCAACTCGGGCGGCATAAGCTCACCCGAAAGGGGTGGAACTTGGAGGACCGCCTACGCTGCTCTTCCTCCCTGACAGGGTATCCGTTACGAAACTCTAAGGCTCGGCGAAAAATTCGCTCTCTCCCCCCACGTTTGTTACTACCCCATTTATTTATTTTATTCAACTTTCGCCTACCTGGCCACCCATGCAGTAGAGCATCGCAAGGAATATCCTCAGCGGTGTCTTAGCGCTGTAACTTCTGTGAGCCCACAGTCGGTGAGCACCAGCTGTAATTCCCAGGCCTGCTGATAAGCCGTAGAAAGGACCTAGGTGATAAGATTTTACATATAGCACCGCGGTTGCTCCACTGGCTAGTAGCGTTAGGATTAAGGAGGACACGATAGAGTATCCTTGGTAAAATTTTACTCCAGCTGCGAATTTATCTGCATTACGTCTTATACTCCGCGATCCTGTAATATATCTTTCCCAGAAGTCTATGCGAATTGCGAAACTCTTCACCGAGAAAAATCGCAGAGATATTCACTGAGAATTCCTCTCTGCATTTATCAGCGTTACATTCTCCTCTGCTTTTTATTATATATAATGGTTTTCACAGAATTCTGAGAGTTCATAAATTTATACGCTATGCGAACAGGATTATTTAGTCTCTGTGAGATTCAAAAAAATTACAGCTCTATATTTCAATGAAATTCTTTGCGAAAGGTTTTCGAATTGTTATGGTCATTTTTATACATATAGAAATGCAGATGAAACTTTCAGCAAGAACAGTCTCTTAGAAAATGTAGAAAAATTGTAACAAAAAAAAACGGAACTACATTTTAAATAGGATTCAATGCGAAATGTAGCCACGGGTATTTATTTGCGAGCGTTGAATGGCAATTAGATTCAAAGAAGATTCCTGGTATGTAAAAGATTGTTGATGGTGTAATTAAAGCTTACGACCTGCACAGTCACAGTAGATAGTCAAAATCGGTATCGGATGCCATAAGGCTGGGTTCACATACTCGCGGTGACGCGGAGCACGGTTGATTGGCAACCAATCAAAATGCATGAAATCTAACAAACGCTAACTGATTTTAGGCATTTCGATTGGTTATCGCTCAAGCGCGTTCGGCGCCATTGCGCCTGTGTGAACCCAACGTAAGGTTTAAAAACTTACTCCATAGCCATGTCCATAACTGGGCCTCGTGATACCGCGTGGCGAAGCTGTAGACAGCGACGGTGTGCAATACGGCGATGGCGATAACGTTCCTCCATATGAGTGGCTGCTCGGCGGATTGGGGCGGCAGGGGAATCGGCTCGGCAGCTATTTCCTCCGGGGATTTCTTCCGAGGTGGTTCCTCGAACTGCGTTACAGTCGATGAGTACATTGCTGGAGCTAATTGGCCCGCGAAAAGTCGTTTTCCCGGAAAGAAGGGGTTCAGCGGATCAGATTACAAGTCGCTGATGACTTCAGGGCTGGCGGAGGGTTGAACTTTTACCCTGCAAAGAAGAACAAGAATTAGAAGGAGAATCGCAGAATCGAAGAATCGACATATATGGGCTTCCGTGTTCCTGTTATAATCTGACGTTGGCACGATTCTTTTTTTTTTTTTTTGGTCCTTTCTTTTCTATCCCTGACGTGTGCGTTAAGCCAATCAAGCGAACTTTTGGCGAGCTCGCAAGGTGCGTCGGCAAACAGGATTTTCTCGCAAATCAAACCCGAGACGGCTTCCATATCGATCAGAGTTAGACCCTGATGGTCCTCGGTACATAAAACTCGAAAGATCGTGACCCTGTATTCTACATCTCGACCACCGCAGGGTTTTCGAGATGCTTGAGCGTCCGCGTCGCTCAATAACCTCTCGGGAATTTGCACGTTTTGTGCGGAAATAAATGGTGCGCGAATAGCCTTTCGCAATTAACCCGAGAGCCGGCGTACGGAGTCATTTTTTAGCGCAAAAAATTGTGCTCCCGAAGTGACTTTTACACCCCGGCAAGATTAAATGTACGCTCGTGTTCCGGTCTAACCGACCGGAAACAATTTTTGAATTTCAATTGGTTATCTCTTGGTAATTTGATATAAAAAGCAGGCTCGATTGATGAAAATTGCGTTATATATAACAAAGGCGATTACCGATCAGATGAGACCGAAGACTTTATGCCTTATTATAATTTATTTGGTCAGGTTCTCTAGCAATTTTAACGCCAGTTTTATCTACTTGAAATATGGTTTTAAGGATGTACAGGCGTGTAATTCAAAACCGTGGTAGATCAATGCAAATTATACAAATTGTCCTTATTGTTATGTTAGATCTGTGTGTCAACCCCTAACTTTTCGTAATTTTACATTGATTCTTACGAGAAGCCGTCACGCTCATGCATATAACAGCAGTAATTAAAAGTAAAATAGCTCCGGTGTGGTTGAGGCAATCGCTTTTAAATTTTAAAGAGGTATTTAAAATAAAAGTGATAACAATTTGTATAATTATCATTGACCTAGCACGATTTCTAATTACACGTCTATACATCCTTAGGATCGCGTTCGACTCAATGTGTGAATAGATATGTATATGATTTCGGTACAGCGCTGCTTCACTAAAATTTCTTTGGTGGATAGTTGACGCTGTGAATGAAATTTTCGAACAGCAAGGAAAGGATTAAGCGAAACAAAGAATACTCGGAAATCGAAGTAAAACGAAATACTTAATCTCGATGCCATGCATTTTTTATTTCGAGGTTGTGATATTCTCATCGTACAAGGATCATTAATCATTACTGAAGTAATACATTGGGATACGCGGCGCCTCGGCAGCATCGAGTAAATTATATCAATATACAATGACGCATTTACCATATATATCCTAACGCTAATAATTGGTCACACTACATTGACTGACGCCCCTTTCACACGCCAGGACTTATTTGTACAGTGTTTGGCAGTAAAAATTTCAAATAAGATTTCTCTTCGCATAGCCGGTATATCCGGGTCAACGAGGATCCCGAGATGTCTGGAGTTGGCATGAGTATTGCAAGTTTGAAAACTGCGTTAAATCTTTACGACGATCGTGACACGTAACGAAGTTACTTATTGTATTTAGACCGTGATTAGATCCGCATCATGTACCGATACTTTCACCGCGATACAATGTATAATAAATCCATCGCTTAGTCCGCGTATCCGTAATAAAATCGTTTTCACTTTCCCAAACAATCATATTGTATTCGCAAAAACCTTATCCTGCAACTCGTAATCGATCCGGAACGCATTGTGTATGAAACGCCGAGTCACCCTCGCCCACACTTACGTAAGAAAACTTTTTTTTTCCTCTCCCCCACCCCCGGAAACATAACAGCTCGAGAAAATAGCTGGCGGAGGAGTGAGAGCTTGCCATCAAGTTGGGGGTTACGCAGCCTCCGCTGCTGCAGTCTACCTTCTCATTTATAATCGTCAAACTAACAATTTACGTCTAGCCCCATCATCGTTCCTCCAACGTCGGTTTCGATCTCCTGGCGGCTATACGGATCTGGATATAACCGTGCTTCGCACCTTGCGGCTCTAGTATTTGCTCCCAGAGACGGTCAAATATTTACATCGTAGATAGCAGCCGCGACTCCAGTGCAAACGCCGGACCCCCACGTTTCATGATCATGATTGATATCTCGTACCATAAGGCAGTGAAGGATGTGTATGAAGAATTTTCATTCAATTTTCTTTCCATCCAATATAAACCGGGTCTGCTCAGGAATGCATTGTTGAATTTAATTCAGGAATTTCTACTTTCTTCGGACTCGATACTTCTCAGGTATTTACGTATAACTCCTGTATACGTTGACAGATATGGAGATTATCGATCACATCACGTAACATCGTAAACCTATTACCATGTGAAAATTGTAGTTTCTCAGCCATGTGTCCGTTTGAATAATCGACAAGCATCATTCGCTTTTGGCCGATATCCATACAGACGAGATACGTGCTCTAGATAGATTATTTTCGACAAAGCGCAAACGCAAACCTGAACGTGACAGTAGCGTCGATAAGATGAAATAAGTTCTCATATCTCCATCGAATTTGAATCACCTTCAATTTCCGGAACTGGCCAGTTACCTATACATATGTATGTATGCCGGACTGCTGCACAATGCATAACTATACTTGTATGCATAATGCACGTCTCATTCGAGTTCACCTGCAGTGCTGCAGATAGCAGGCGTCTAGGAATCGGAGATTGCGAGGTGAGCTGAGATTTGCTGCGAGCCGAACGGGAGTAGCTCTACCGAAAGCTTTACTTTAACTTTATTTCCAACGTAATGTAACGCAACCCATCATCGGGTGTAAGGTATGTTATACGTACAAAAGCCTCTGGCGAATCGATCGGTCATATTATACCCGGTCGTTCAACGCGGGAGATAGGTATAAAGTGTGGAGAGAAATGTGCCGCGTCATCGTTCCACGCGGGTGAAACAAAGCGAGATGGAAATCAGGGAAAGTGAAAATTCATGTGTTACACGGGTAATTGAAACGAAAGGTATACATATGCAGGCCTTATCCCCGCAGGCTACGACGCGAAGCGAAACTGCATTTCTCGTCCAAGTGTAAGTACCTATCTACGAGAACTGCACTTTCCTCGTTTCCTTTTCCTCTAATACTTTTATGTCAGCGTATATCCGCAGTTATATCTGGTTCGCTATATCGGGTTACGGCAGCTGATCATCGACGAGTGCCTGATCGATTGCTAGATCGAGAAGGAGGCTGCAGGTAAGCCGGTGAAAGTACTCAATGCCCATTCGCTGATTTCGCGTTGCGTCGTTGATCCTCGCAAAATTGAGTGCAGTTCCTGCTGCGGCACGACTGGCCGGAACCGACTGTGATTCAGGATGTGTCACACCTCCCCGTCACGCGTTATAACGGCTGACGCGTGTGTTGTTATTTTAACACGGAAGCGAGGCGACACGCGTGAGTTCTCCACACCGGATTACAGCTTGTACTGCCTTTTTCTTCTTGTCCCATTCTTTTACCCAGTTTTTAATTGTCTGGTTTCTTTATATTTTCTATTCGTACGCTCGACGACACGTCGCGAACAGGAAGAAGAGAAGTAGATGCGATCGCTACAGGACGGATATATAATGGAACACCTACTTTCAGTTAGGAACATGAGAAATCGAATTCAGTCGTTTCCTAGATGCTTTCATGTACCTATGAAACAATTTCTGCCTTAAGTTCAAGATCACCCGTAATCATCGCGCGCTAGATTTCGGACACTTGAGGCTTTTGACATTGGGTAAATCCGCTTACGTTTATGAAATTGTAAAAACATTTTACCATAATCCGCCTGTATTTTGGCAACTGAGAGTACATTACGGCGATTGTCATTTGTCTCATTGTCCGCTCCTGGCCGACTTCTCACGCTCTCGAACCGTGGCTCATGAGAACAAATGTCGATCGGTAAAATGTACCCGGATTTGCATAAATGCAGGCGAATATACTGGCCCATTAACCATTTTCACGAAACAACTTTGTAATAATATGATCGTAATAGATTTCAATTGTTTTCATTATTAGTCAAATGTACAGTAATGTTCATGAATGGATTTCCATTGGCTTACTATTCGTTGGAATCAAAACTGAAACAAACTTTCTTTCTACGGAAATATTACGTGTCTATGATTCTATTGTCCCTTGCGTCGCTAATTATTGACGCATAAAATTTACTTAGCGAAGAAACTCGTTCCAGTTTTGATTCCAAAAAATAGTGAGCCACTGGCAACCTATTGATGAACATTCTGCACGTACATATTTAAGGTATACAACACGCGAAACCGGTTTCAAAAAAGTATGCGCTGTGATTTTTCACACTGCTTTCCATCACGGCCAACTTCCGTATCCGAGGGGGGTTGAAATAACAATATCTCTTCGCTACGATGGGTCGGCACGGAAACAGTGAAATCTTTCTTCCGCCGAAGGGTGCTCATTCTTCCATGTATGTATATGCACAGCCGCGCAGTGGTGAAAATTATAGGCTCGATCAATTTTTCCTGATAAAATTGAAAAGTTTTTATAGATACGAACGCACGTCATTGCGCAGTCGTCTTTTTTTATATCTTCTACACATGTATACAAAGTTTATAATTATTGGATGTGAATTTTTTGTTTGTTTGTTGTTTTTTTTTTTTACTACTGCAATGTCTTCCAGATTTAAAGATACAATAAAATTTAATTAGATTTATTTTCATATCATATTCTTAGTTTATGGTAATTTCAATTTATGCATACTATTGATTGAAGCACAGATTCAAGTTGACAATAAAAATGTTCGTCCGAGATAATTAAAACACAAACGAGTACCTTCGATTACTACCCCTCGGTGTAAAGGTCGCTTATGTTTTACGCAAAAAACAAACCTTCCCATTTCGATTAAATTTGCTTCCCTCACTTTCTGTAACATTCAAACGCTGCAGTGTGCGAGAGAATAACGACGATGATAATCATGCGCAGCTGCGCAAGTACTGCGATGATCGTTAGTTTTAATACAATGCGTGCGTATTCGCGGATCGGAGGAGCTGCAGGGGTCTCACCCCGTTCATACTGCAGCCCTTAACTGTGCGCGCAAAACCCGCGGCGCCCCTAACCACCGGCGGTGTGGCTGCATCGCGGAAAAGAATCAATAGCAGGCGGCGGGATCTGGATGTTATACCACGGTATACCGGGCCGTACATAGATAATGCAACACACACGTATAGGCATACATATAGGGATATTATAACACATGCACATGCAGCGTACGCGTATATACCGTGAGGTTCTTTTGAAAGACCTGCTCGTAGCGCGCCCGATTTAGCTTGATTAATTTTGATTGGCTGATATTTATTCTCGCAGCCTGAGGCAAACCAGCTGATAAGTGAAAATCAACCATAACCTCTGGCCGACTAATAAAGGTACACTCGGGGACAATGAATTTGAGACGGCTAATTTTTCACCGTGAGGATAATGACTTGTTAGATTGACACGTATTCTAAGGTTAGATTCGACGGTCTTGGGTTATATTATGTTTATTGAGATTGAGTTTGTTTCGCACTCGGCTGACTATGGCGCTGTAAGTTTCTCCGTGTTGCCAACATAACTGTCCAGTGTAAAAGATTAGCCGTCTCAGACTCATTGTCCCCAAGCAGAGATGAGTCATCTCTGCCCCGAGTGTACGTTCCGAATTTAGCTCCCAGTGCTATCAGCAATCATTTATCTCTTCTGCGCTGTCAAGTTCATGACTAGCTCTGCCTGTGTCCTAGGGAGTTTTTAGCGCTTCCGAATAATTTCGGAACGCAGCCTATGAATGACCGGTCATGGCACAGCCGCGATCCACTCTGCCCAACACGCTAGCAATATTTTTACGAAGTTGACTGCGGACATAAACCAGACGAGTTGCAATTGTCGAGCAGATCTTTTCAATAGAACCGCTCGGTATAAGGGGTAAAAATCTTGCGCCCTCGGCGTTGAAAGTATATGCATGAGCGGACGAAGCCTCAGGAGCGGATGACGGTTGGTTATACCAATTGCAAGAAGATCTCAATTAATCGAAAGAATGATTAATTGAAAGGGTCGCATAATCGATTAATCGAAAAAACCGAGAGATCAACCACTTTTCAAGAATAAATGATTTCAAAAGATTCAATGCCTTCGTAAATTTCAAGGAATCCAAATCATTTCGTAGGATTTAAGAGGTTCTTATGAAGATCAAGTGATTTCAAAATTATTTCACGGAATTGACATTTCATGCACAGGATTGCACAGGATTCCGAAAGACTTCATAGGGTTTCAAAGATTTCATGTAATTTCATAGATTTCATATGCTTCCACGGGATATATCTGTAGATTTCACAATATTTCAGGAGATTTCAGACGATATCTTTAATCAATCGATATCTACGATTAATCGATTAATCGCACAGGTAGTCGGTACTTACGTAGTCTCGCAGCGGCGGATGGATTCGAATCGAAAGAAATTGCCACTGGTTATCGTTGATCAATTTCTTTCCCGGCCGTAACAATGCAGAAATGTCGGTCTCTTTTTCTTTCGCAACTTCGATCGCGACACGGGTTTGACAAAATTCCTGCACTCTCGCTCGGCTCCCTTCTGCAGCTCGTGCGATATTTCCAGGCGATAATTCCCGGCATCGGAGCTCTGCAGAGCTTATATATAAAGACTTCCGAGTCTTAACCGGGCATGGAAAGGGACGCGTGTGAAAGGGGGGATGAAAAAGATGAAAAAAAATGCTGAAGACTACGCGGATACACCGTACCTCAATACTATGATGTATTCCGGCCTCGACTAGCCGGTATTAGCTATTTGGATTTGAGACAGTCGATATTCTCTGGTTATTCTGATGAGTTACAAACGCGTGGCAGCGAAGCCAATCGTGTAACAGGTACCGGCTCTCGTTGATTTCGTTGTAAATGATGGGACTGCCCCACTTTCGTTCTCCAAGCTCCGGGCACGGAATAATTTCACCGCCAATTATACGTTATAATAGGAGATATGCTCCAACGCTGATATCTGAATTTTCGAAAAATGTTCACGTTGTAATTGCAGGTAATTATACATATATTATTCTTAATGTAAAAAGTGTATTTACGGCAAAAGAAATCTTGAGCGACAAACAGACCTATATATCATTGGTTTATTATACATGTACTTGTTGAGGTCCTTCACTAAAAGGCAGAATTAAGCTATAAAGGTCGGTCATTTGACAAAGTATACATTCTAACTACGGTGAAATTGTTTCCTAAATTATTATTTCATATGCAATTTCATTCTATTACAAATCTCCCAACGTTTCGCAGATTTCGTTTTCGATTAATTTACTGTAGGTATACCTAGTGCAGTTTTCTTTCCGTCTTCTCAGTCAACGCGGATTCAAACAAATATGAAACGAAAATTTGTGAGAATGACATTCACGGGACAAAATCTCAACGTATTATTGATACACCTATACGATGTGAATTTACGAACGAGATGAAACGAAATAAAATAAAGAAAAATTTAAGCAACTATTTCTGCAAGTGCGCTGCAAGTGTAATTAATAAACTATAGTACACAAACTACTGGTAGTTAAGAATGGGAATATAATAATTAAATAAAATAACATAAGTGCAGTACTTGCAAGTTAATAATGTAATTAATAAATACAGGACGCATAAATTTGTAATCAGTGTATGTGAGAATAAAAATCGAAAATTTTGTTACTCTTATTAAACTTATTGAATTGCTAATAAATTTGCAGTCGACAGAGAAATTGCATCATGCAAAAAATGAATAATCCAGAGATTTGCCCTTCTTACTTAAAGTAGCTGCTGTTGTATATCATTATTTATCTTTTTCACACTTTTCCCCGTGCATGATGATACGGTATCGGGAACCAGAAGGGCTTACTGCACTCCTATACACGTACTTACAGCATCGCGGAGAAAGCAGTTGGCTGTGTAGATATCACCGGCTATACACTCTGTACTCTATGGTCTACCCGTATCAATGCGCACGCACGTTACAGCGGCACGGTAATGCGAATACCGTGCGGCGGAAGGACGGCGGCAGGCAGCACCCTTTGGTCCGATTCCGGGGCAAGCGGAATATCTTGGCGAAGAGAGAAACCAGCGAGTTCGGTTTTCACTTTCCGAATCCTGCGCCACTCCTTGCTTCCCAGCGACTCTCTTCAGCTCTCTTTCCAGAGCTCATTGTCCTGATCTCCAGCGTATTTGGGCACGTCGAAAAACATCACTTGTATTTACAGTAACAGACCCAGGAGCTCCTTTGGGGATCTACCGAAATGAAACGGTGAACCTGAGTCAAAATATATATATATATGCTTTGAAAAAGTTTGCTTTCATACCCAGGAGAACGATTGAACGGTATTTTAGAAAATCCATCGTTAAAATTTTTATTTATTCATAACTCGAAAGAAATATATTGTAAGTTTTGATAAATGATTGGTTAATGAATAGAAAAATCGTAAGATAAATTTTTGGACAAAGCAAAAAAATTTTTTTTTGTAGAGCTGTATAATCGGACTCTATTCCCAATTATCCGACAAAGCTAGCGCATGTGAATTTGGACGGACAATCTGTCAAGTTTCACCGTTTCTTCTCAGTAATTACGACAATTTAGTAAAATTGATTTGGAATCCAAATGAATAATCAACTCCGACATATACTTTTATAACCGAATTATGCCAGAGAGGCAATGAATTCTCAAACAAGAAACGACAATTAGCTCATTAAAGCGTGTGCAATTTGACCTAACACAATATGCGAATAGAAGAACCGCAGTGCAGTACTTAATTGATCAACCAAGTGTCGGAGGGGATTTCATTTTCCAACTTGGTGCAATAATCGCGTGCATCCTTCGCGGGAAACTTAAACATAGCATGTTATGCACATACTTTAGACGGAGAGTTTCGAGATTCGTAGAGCAAGGTTTCATATCCACCAATCGTTGCGAAACGTCGACGGCGAACGTTCCTGGAACGTTATATTCTTCCGTCGACAACCCCTGCAGCTCCCTATTTCACTGAACATATTACAACAAAGACTATACGGCCCCGTAAACGGATGAGATAAACTTCGCCTCCAGATTGCAACATTTCGCTCGCTTCATCTTTCATATGAATGTATAATATTGCAGGCAAACGTATAAATTATACCTGCGTGAATCATTCTTTTGACTTTACCGCGTCGATGGGTGTGAGACTCTTCTTACAGAGATTTATTGCATTTTAAATCCGGACAGAGGACTTGGAGTTATGTGAAAAAATTGTGCGAAATTAACAATAAATACACTAAAATTACATATACGTAAAAACGTATGATCATATTGGAATCTCGTTTGCGGTTCTGTGAAAAGAATTGCAGTCCCATTTGAGATGTGTATCAAGAATTTGACATCGTAGTCTATACGAAATTCTAAAGATATTTTTATAAGAGTTCTGTACAATAAGAATTTTGAGGAAAACGAGATATATCCGTGATTTAGGGAAATAGTACATACTCTATCAAATTAGCCATAAAATAATGAAATTCCAAGTTAAAATAAAAGTTAATTATAGGTGTAAATAAAGAGCAAGCTGAAGTATAAAGCATATAAGCACCTTTCTAATTGACCGAAATATTATAGTGCAATATAACATAGAGATGTATCGTGAAACCGCATGCAGTTGGACAATTAAAAAAGTAACAGTAGGTAATTACAATGGTTGTGAATACAAATATCTACACATATGCGCACAACTGTAAATTTCGCAACGGGTAAAAAAAAAAAAAAAAAACAAATGAAATACACGCTAATAAATCAACGGCAAAAGACACGTAGGTACCAGAATCTTTGACTTGCAACTATGAAATCCAGTCGAAATTATGAGAGAAGCCCGAAGGTGCATAACAAACTGTTTCTCAACAACACAAACTGCAGGCATATATCACTGCGGATGTACATTTATAATGCCCATAATGTACAAAAGGTGTGAATATAAATGTATTAACGTCAATTAGTATGCAAATAGTTGGTAAGAAATCGATTGTACTTTATTTACGAGGTAATAACGGACTTGCGCTAAGAAACTGTCGATTAGACAAACTTGCAGGGAATCGCAAAGTGCTTCGTTATTACATCGGTAACGTGAGAAGAAAAATTTCAATTTTACCCGAGGCTTCGGAACATTAAGCAGTGCAAAAATGTTCGGTAAAAAGATTCCGACCATAAACATCGATTCGTTACTCGATTACTGGAAACCGGCTCAGCGGCGCGTAATGTTTGCGTCCCGATTTTTTCACTGAAATATTTCTCCCCTTCTTCGCATTGTACGGTTGTTCGATTTCACATCCAACCTGAATGCGACACGTTTTAAGAGGAGACAAGCGACGTATGCAGTTGACGATGAATGATGGGCCGGTCTGCGGGTCTCCGAACTCGACTTCTTTGCAAATCGTGCCTTCGGCAACAAAAAGCGTGTTGCGCAAGTTTAAGCGATAATTGCGCTTCTGCGGTGTTACGAGATTGTTCGTTTCAGTACCAACACGGATGCCGCGTGCACATCGAGCACGGGATGCATATCAACCCTACAACACAGGTACGGTGTCGTAAACGACTCGAGCCGACTTTCAAACTACGCTCCTAAGCTAAAAATTGACATTATCGGCCTGGGATCGTGAGTAAAGTTCAGTTCCATTACCCACATAACAATGAATATTTCAGAAAACTTTCTGAAATCTTTCATGAAAGGAAAGAAACATTTCAAATATATTTCAAAAAAAGGTTGCTGCAAGTTGAAAATGTCCGCGTCAGAAACTTGCAAAAGATTTCTTGACTGTTGTTGTTCTTAAAAAGTTTCTCATAATCTTTCTATAAAATATTTTATTGAAAGTTTGTTGGAAAGATTTCATGTTATATGGGTATCTGGCAGTGAGGTTCAGCCAATCATAACATCAGTTGCTTGCTGGCCATTGCGCAGAGCAATTGAAAAAAACACTTCAAAACTGCCGTTGGTGTTTCGTGGCGGTAAGTGAATTTTGCTTTCTTTACTCGAATCAAAATATTTTACTTGTTATTACTTAAATTAAGCGCCAATAGTCACATATAATATTATACAAAGCCATATACACGATAAATTTTTTACGAACTAAACTTCAATGAAGTAAAATTTGCTCATCACCATTCGTTTCCCCATTGAAAAAGGAGACGTTATCGATCCCACTTATGAGTTAAAAGGTACAAAAAAGATAGATGTATTTAGAATTATAGAGGTCTAGGAATTTCGGCTTTTTAAATTTCCGCTCTCCAAGTTCCTGTTTGACCGCAATCTGGCGTGAGGTCGAAACGAGAAATTCGTTTTAACGATGTATGGTACATACAGTCTACTCGAAATTGTGTCGACACAGAAACGTGACAAAAGAAAGATTTAAAAGGTCCAATTTGAGCGAATCAAACTTAGTCTCATTGAGAAAGTCTCCTTAGTCCGAAAATAAAAATGTTAAATCACTGAATCTCAACTGGAACCACTCTGTTACTAACAAGGTCAGAGAAATCACTATATTCCAGTATTTCCTCAGCGAAAAATCCTTATTATGCAAATTGTTTGAGATAGATTTTTTTTCTTGCGCTCGTCAGTTGGTAATAAAAATATGACATGTCACAATGACACTGTCATCGTAAATTACAGAATGATAAACTTGTGATACAAAAAGAAATCTCTCATTGTTAATCATAATTTAACCTAGGCGAACCGTTGAAAATTTATATTTACGTAAAATGTACTGTTACTCATTGGAATCGACAATCTTAAAAGCAGCATGGATTTATCAGTGAAAAAATATCAAAAAATTGTGAGTCTCTGATGTTGTTATAATAATAAGGTATGTAACGTTGAAATTCAGTGTTTTAACATTTTTTTCTGCGAATGAGCTTCGATAACAATTCAAGCTCTGTTCTCGTATCGCGTTCTTGTTTAGATAACCTTCCACCTACCGTATGTCGCATACATTCTTAAACTCTGCCAGGAATAGTATATTGTGTAACAAGGAGGTAAATTCGGTCATTCCCAGAAAGAAATCGCCTTCAACGAACCCAGTTGCAGTATCGCGAGTTTGGGTGACGATCACATCGGCGTAAGTTATGACTATAATTAGAAGTTGTAAACCGCGTTTCTTAGACGGCGAGAAAATTGCCCAATGACTTTCAGTTGCAGCGTAGTGAATGCAGGGTATAAAGAAAATTGGACAATCGAACAACCTGCAGCGATACAGCGTGTGCAGCGGAGATTTGCGTCGGAACGACGTTTATGCATGTTTAAATCCGTTTCGTAAAAATTGCGATACCTTGCTGTAACGCCACGACTGCTAGGTCCGCATAGGAGTTCATAGTCAGCTTGGAATCACGCTGAACAATGAAATGAAACACTCGTTTCCGCTTCAATTGGCCTGCCGCATACCGCAGGATGGTTAGAATAGATAAATTCCATGACGGGCTTTTTGTTTATGGATTACGAAACTAGCGGCGTATAGACAAGGGTAATTACATCCAGTATTTATACGTAACGTGTATCTATTCACCTGTAAGTTATATTTTGCTCTCTTTCGGCCATTTCACTTTTCTTGTAAACTGGACGACAATCACTTTCGGAATATCATTGGCAGATACGTTACCGCACAGATTCGTTACAAATTATTTGGTGATTTATCAATTTTACTATTATACTGCATCGCAGGACCATAGAACGTATCAGTTTTCTTATACTCACGATTCTACCTTGATCAATTGAGTAAAAAGATACATTTATTATTTATATTTGCCAGGCAAGTGAATACAAATTACAGATTATTCGCAATGGTGAAAGTAATAAAGAGATGGAAAAACCATATTATTAATTTCACGTCAAATCATGAATTTTGACTATCTGGAAGGTTAATAATTAATTTGGTCACTACTTATTACAGATTTAACGAAAACTGGCATATCAAAACGGTTTCGCTCGGTTCGATTGATTTTACGCAAATCTAAAAATCTTATCCCATATCATCAAGTAACACTGAAGTACAGTGTCAGCTACCGTCTGGAACCTCAATCTGTGTCATATGATACTGGTGCCGTAAGTTCGTCGTAACTTGTATGAATCAATTAATTTTTTTTACACGTTTTCCAGTCACCGATTACCGAATTAATCACACGTCATCGCTGCGAAAGCATATTTCGATTTTATTTATTTGACACTCTCATGCAAAGATGAAAATAAATACCCGCGGGCAAAGGTCTTTTTGGTAACTACGATAACTATTTTTACAGTGTGCCAAATTCCGCGTATTGTATGCGAAACTATGAATTCATTGTAGCTTACCAAAAGAAGAAAAATAAAAAAAAAAAATAGTCACACTAATCATAAAACGCGACTGTATTTTTTCCCCGTCTTTATGATTATGGATAAAAGGTGACGCTCTTATGTAATTTTTGTCCGATGAAGTGAAACAATTTTATTTTTTTTTACGTCGGTATACTTTTTTCGTCTACATGTACTTTTTTGTGACCCAAAATCTCATAAGTGAACTGCACCTGCAAGGATACAAAATCGGTACCTGTACAAAGGATTCGCTTGCAAAGCAGAAAGTCATTAGCCTTGCTCTAAGCTTAATTGGAGTTTAATCTATTCGGTAACGGGCAAACTATACGATCGCTTCTCAACTTCGTGGCCAGATTATAATAGGTATATACCATACTGTATACCTATTATTGTGTCACTTTTTCTCATCTCTTTTTTTTTCTCGTAGACAAGATCGTGAAAGTTTGACTTGCACCGTACACCTGATTCAATTGTAGGTTTCTGTACTTTTTTTTTTTTTTTTTTTTGAGCGGGGTAGAGAGGGGGCATGAGCCAAACAGCGTATACGCCGGTATGAATTTCTACCACAATAATAAGCGGTATATAGTGTTAACATCACCGTAAATCGGCTACTTATCAAAAAAATTTTGATGACGCATGCATCGCATCAAAATCGGAGGTAGAGAGTGCTAGCTTTCTTTTCCGAGCGTATAATCAGACGTGAGATGTACCAGAGACGAATTATAATTGAATAAATAAATAAATGAATGAATGAAATAGCGCGTCTGCAACTCTTTTATGTAACGCATCATACTCGTGTATATATTAATAATTCAGAATGCACTTGTAAGTAACCATCATAAATCTTAACGCCGAAGATATTCTAATAAGATACAATAAGCGAAACGATAATTAATTATCCACGCCCGCGCGTGATTTACCAAAGCAGGTTACATATTATCGTTGCGTAAGTCAAATACGAGTACATCGTTACACCAAGGGAAACTATTTTTTCTTACTCGCATGATGGCATAAGTGCATTACATTATTGCACGACACGCTACAACGCGAATGTCTGTAATATGCGGTACCTTATATACCGCAAACATGCAGTTGAAACACCTCGAGAACGAGGAGGAGTAATTTCTGCACCTCATGCACGTAATCACACGCCTATCCAATGGATGAAACATATGTTAATACGATTATACCGCATATAGTAGAACTAACTCCTGATTTAATTGCGATGCAGTCACGTTCACTTATTTAATATTGGCAATTATACAAGCACTTAATGCCTTACTCGACTCGCACTTTACGGATTTCCGATGCATTCTGATATCACGTGGTGTAGATCACGATTTATTTATCGAATCAATCAAGGCTGAGTTTATTTATAGGTGTAGTTTTCGACCGTGATGAAATAATTGTAGACCAGAGGTTAATCAATCTCCGAGTAAAAGGCTCACGTTTTATAGAAAATACTGCATATTTCGATATTCTGCACTTGATCATAATTCCGTCGTACCATTGACCATATTGATTTTCACTCGAATGAAGAAAAAAGAAGAATAATTTGGCAAAAAAAAAAAAAAAAGCTGCTAAACTTGTTATACATGATTTACCACATTAGATACGGACATTATACAATATTTGCAATTGATCCTGAAACAGAAACAAAACAATTCCTGTACGTTATACAAAACTGAAAAACAGACTGTCGAACGTTTAAATCTATTTGTTTAATTCAAGTGTGTATATTAGGGTGGTCTTTAACGTCTTTAATAAGTCTGTTTTGTAAATTTTTAGGCTATCGGGAGCTCAAAAGCTTTCAAATTGATGAAAAAAAAAGTCCCTAAATATTTGAGCTCTCTTGAGTTCAACATTGTCATATATTTTATGATACAGTTGCTTATTTCGTAGCTATACTTGACGGAATGATAATTCTGTATAAATTAAACTTTGAATGTTAATTAACATACGAATGCTTTTATTTGCGAATTTTCTGCATCAGAGCTTTTTTGTAGAGCGATCAATTCTCTACAAAAATAAGTATATTCCATTATTGACGGTGTATTCGCCAACGACTTATAAAATTATAAAATTATATAAAATCAAGAGGAAGAAAAGTATTTCCCATATTATTTCCATAAGATACTTCGATGGCAAAGCGGACTATCTTAGAGTTGATATAGAGAGCTAAAATTTTCAGGGAATTTTTTATTTATCAATTTGAAATCGTTCAAGCACCTGAGAGCATAAAAATTCAAACACAGACCTATTAAGGATCACCCTAGTGTTTATGCAGAATTACTTGATCTCGTGAATAACTCCATTTTCTCGAATTTTAGCGATAAAAAATACGGTTACCTTCACATAACGCAAGCGGTGTTTGCGAATTGCGAACGCGCGTTATGTGCAACTGCATAAACTGCATAAGAGTTGTGTGCGGATAGCGCTAAACCATTATCGCGTCACGCGAAAGCTGTCTTACATTTTCCGTATCGATCAACGTCGCGTAAAGGCAGCTAAATGTAATAGTTATAGATACGTAAGCACATGCATTTGTACACAGGCAGAAGACTGATGTTTATTAATGTACGGGTGGCGATTTCCGAGGCGGAAAAGAGAAACCTCCGGAGGTTTTCGATACCATTATTATACCTGCGTCGCGTACACGTGCGTGTACTCGATGATTGAACTCGTCAAATCAGCTAGTCACACCTAGAGCATCTCATTTTTTCAATCCCTCACTCTCACGCACGACGACTCTCAATAATAATTTTCACTACCTCCTCTGGTCGTAACCCGAATTCGTTTAGCTATCAGAATAATCTTCATGGTGGGAGTCTCGAACGGTACGTACTTTCAGTTTTCGCATGCCGTTCGTCACGTAGGACGAAAGTCGCGCGTTATGCGCATAGAGTTATACTCTCGTGAAAAACATTACGGGAGTTTTCTGTGAAACTGAGAAGAAACTTAAAATCCCTTGACCACATGAATATTCAGATTTTATACCATGCAAAAAATTGAACCATTATTCATGCAGTAAAGTCTTAATTACGGCAACTGTAATTCAGGACGGATTATAATAATTGCTTGGTGAGGAAACATTTACTCGCTCATTTTATACCTGTATCTATGTCATGAATTTTTATCCGGCAGCATTCGTATAGAGATAGAGAGATATTTAGAAAAATTAAAACTCGTTTAAAAAAAGAAGGAAATAAAACCGAAACGTGATTCAAATCTCGTGAAATCTGTGATACATATACTTAAAATGTGATAATTAAACGAGGTTAGTCACCCTTCCAATATAATCCACCAACGGTACCAGCTACTCATACATACAGTGTATATAAGCGGGGCATAAATTTGAATACCAAATTAATCCGTTCCGGGTTCACGCGATGATGCTCGTCAGAAAGCATATGAGCGAGTTAAGGCGTAGGAGATGCTTTCTAAACCAAGCGGAGCCGTTTGAAGCAGGCCTACTAAAGTCGTCCAACTTTTCATTATCACCTACCTACAAATACCAGGCAAATTACACCCAACGAAAAATAATAGCCGCAAAGCATCGAAATAAAATAAAAATAAGGTCACGGGCAATAACGTGAGTTCGCTGACCGAAATAGTCGCTAGATGTACGTACACCTGGCGTGCTTGAACCCGATCTCAACCGAGTTGAACAACTCTCATATCACGGGTTGGGTTGGAGTGGCAAAGTGAAAAAGTTTGTCCAGCATCGAGGTCACCGACAAAGACTGTCGAGTGAAACTGATTCTAAGTAAGGAAGAAAACGGGACTCGACACTCGACTCGGCGTCGTCGGATAGAATTAGCATGACGGATCTTAACGTGTATGCTCATCTGCATACCGAGAGGAAACAGTGAAATTTAATAGATTGCGTGTCAGTCTGTGTTTGTTCGAGATTTGTCGGATTTTCGTACAGGCCGGTCACCTTAAGCTTCGACTGTCGAATACGGCTTACGGAGGTTACGTTGGTGGTGCATATTTTTTTTGATAATTAGGATTCGAATATCTGATACAGGGATGCAGGAATTTGTCGAAAATTTTCATTGCAGTAAACTGTCCGATGACCGATCACCGCTACGAGTCACGATAACAATGTAATTTCAATTCGCTCCTAAGTAACGCGGGAGAGTTTAAAATCTCATGCCCCGTTTCGAGTAAATCGGCTCCCCTGCCTTGCAGAGGAAAATATTACCGCGGTAGGATTTTTTCAGCCAATAGATTTCTAGCATACCTTTCAAGCACATTGCTATTGAGTGTAAGACCTGTGCAGGATGCCTGACAAAACTTGGATAGTAATTCCGTACGTGCACACAACGATGCGAGGACGTTTTCTACGTTAGCGAAGATTCGCCAGAGGCCTATAAAATTCAATTAATTTTCACACACGCAGTCATCGCTTAATCAGCAAAGTTTCACTGTTTTCTCTCGGTATATATTCAAACGAGCTCGATGCCAGGATACGTGCGCCGTAGCAAAATCATACTAAAATCAATTTGTCCAACTCCGGGGTGTTTGAAGATTGTAATGCTGAAACCGAGTTGTCCAATCCTTGAGCTTCGGTATCAAGCACATTGGGTGTACATTTAGTTGTATTGCGAAACGTGGGTGTCGAAAGCGTTGAAATATGACACGGGGTTTAAAGACCCCTCGACCAACAACAACGGGAGAACCCAACGAGGCTGCATACACAGCTACTCCGTTATACATAAGGCGCCTGAAAAACGGTCCTCGGCCATTGTTGGATATTATATTACTGTTATTATCACCGCTATACCTTTATTGTTATTGTTATTACTATCATCGTCATCCCCGCGTAGCCGAGAGTTTCTTTGCACTGGCGTAGAGATATAGTATATATATACATATACATGCATATATATATATTATATATTATACGTAACCCACTTATATACGTATAACGTACGTAGAGACGTGTACCCGCCTATACCAACGTACACATAGCGTATATATATATATATATACATATCTATAAGATAGAAGAGTGGTGGCAGAGCGGGAGCGGGAGCTCAAGTCCTTAAAGTCCTTATCCCACGGGATGAAGAGGGTTTACCCTGCCAGAATTGAGAGAGATAAGCTCGGTGTCGCCGCGGCTTACCGGCGGGACCTCCAGGTATAAATCTGATAAATTTCCCCCACCCCCATCCCCCCTCCCCCCCCCCCCCGCCATTTGCTTCCTTCCTTCCTTCCTCCTAGGTAATAATTAATTTTCGCGCCGCGTTGTAAAGCGGTACGCGTTTGTACCACCCTCTGTATTGCAACGCGGGTTGTTTGTGGAGTGCTCGGTATAATATTGGAGGGATTATCGCCGTGGAAAAGAAACAATCGTTTAAAAGAAGAATGCAATTTCCCTTCTCTCTGCATTATTTTCGTCGTTTTTTTTTTTTTTTTGGTTTTTTTTTTTCCTGCAGCATCTCTCTTTTCCAACTTGGCCCGCAAACCGGGCCAAGAGTCTGGAACTCGACTAATCCCGATGTTAAATGTGTCTTTGAATGTTTTTCTAGATTTTTGAACTCATACCGCAACGTCTATGTTTCGAATTCCGAGATTCTTTGAACGGACGATGACGAAGAAGTGACCCAAGCAGTCCTGATTACTTACGCGTGACCAGGCATAACTTTGATAAATTGGTAATTTGTATAATGCACAATTTTTTATCCAACTTCGATCCGCTGTCGCATAGACAAAAGCCACGACAAATCGTTGTATAGAAAAAAAAACAAAAAATACTCCTTCGCGGGGACACCGAAGGTGAGGCCGGATATGAAGGCGGCCCAACAGATACAGGGGGTAAGCCTTCCATGCGGGGGTGTATTTGAACCGATTTCTGCCCGTTGTCCTACGGCCGTAATCCATGTAGCTGGCGCGGACGCTGTCGGACCACCGCCGGTGGAAATAATGGACCCGAAATCAATCAGACTTTCAAGTTCTCCCGACAAACGACCCGCATCAATCGTCCTGCACCAACGGAGCGCGCGATACCCGGGCGAACACGTTTAAATTGGCTCGGGTCACCCCGGGTGGCTGGTACATTTTTCATCTCGTACAACCTGCGATCCGGCAACCCCCTCCCCCTTTCGCGGTTTTTCGATTTTCGACTGCCTGCCCCTCGCGAAAGCAACTCGCTCGACGAACCCTAAATCATCCCCTCGTTTATCAGCGTATTATATAGACCGAGTCTCCGATGGAGGAGACGTGTGTAGGTGCGTAATAGTAATGGTAATGATGATGACGGTTACGGCTATGAAAGAGTTGCGTAGTCGGGAGAATCATACAAAAGTACAACTTTAACGAACTTTAGTCCCTGTCGTGCCTACCTCTAATTACTCGGGCTATTCATGTCTACTTTCCAGTTTGCACCTTTCTCGGCTAGATTATTTTCGGTAACGCCTAGAAGACTAAACTCGACGAGTTACTCTCGCGTTTGTTTTCCAATATATACCTACTCAATTCGTATATTTATGTTCAAACATATGAGTTTAGAGTCGATCTACGTCGTAAAAATTGATCTAATGCTAACCGGGAAGTTACGGATGTTAATCAGTTGTGTACATTGACACCGATTTTTATTATACTTGGAGAGAGTTTGTGAATTTTAAATTTTTCAATGCTTCGAACACGATGTTCGATTTGTTTATATTTTACAACTTTCGATATACTCGATAACATGATCTCATTCTCAATCTATAATATGATATTGACGCGACGTGTCGTTCCATTTTTTAATCTTATGATACACGAAGTAAACAACAAGAAAATATGGCTCGAACAAAGTTGTGATTAATTTCTGAAAAAAACGGCGTGTCGTGTAACTTTATTGGGTAAACCGTTTAGAGGATGTGATATACAAGGTGTCTCATTTTAATTAATCAATTTAAATATCTTGAAGACCAAAAGTGTGAGTGAAAAATGTTTCTGACACAAGTTGTGAGTTTCGAAGGGGGACAAAAGCTGAGAGCATCAGATTTTTCGTAAGTGGACCCGCCAAAGTCAGATGAAGATCAACTTAATTTTATCAAACAGAACGGTATATTTTTTTCATAGGCATCTGGAAGAGCATCAAATTTTGCAATAAAAAGTACTTACACACTCTCACCACCTAAACTCGAGTGGTGATAAGATACGAGCCAAGTATTTTTCGATGCAGAATTTGATGCTCTTTCATATGACGATGAAAAAAATATACTGTTCATTTAAAAAAAAAACTTTGTTAATCTTCACTGGACCTTGGCGAGTCCGCTTAAAAAAAATCCGACACTTTAATTCATCTTCTTTCAATCTTCGAACCATTCAACTTTTGTTCGAAACATGTTTCACTCACACTTTTGGTTTTCGAGATATTTGATTGGATTGATTACAATGAGACACCCCGTGTAATTGCAACTTATTTTTACATATGCACGTAGAAGTGAAAAAATAAACAATCAGATGTTAGTGATTTCAAGAATTGAAATTACGTACCTTACAAATATATGTATAACATTTTTCAAAGAAGCTTCGGATGAAATCCTCGTTTCACGTATATTTGTGATTTTTCATGCGGATATTATCCAAATCAGTCAAGACATTTGTCCGGACGTCAGCTGGATAAAAAATTATACACACGACGTATCTTATATAATATACAATACGCATGAGAAGCTTGCAGAAAATACTTTCAAACTTACGGAGGAAGAAAAAGAAAAAAAAAAAAAGGATGGGGATGCAAAAACGTTCAAAAGACGGAGAAATAGAAAGAGAGACATTTTTCTTCGATCCGACGTTTTCCGCGATACGGTAAATCACTCCGCGAATGCGTTCGTGCTTAAACTCGTCCTGCTCTACACTCGCGCAGGCCTCAAAGAAAAGAGGATGAAAACAAACTGATCCGCATCTCATAGAAAATACATAGCAAGGAAGAACAACTGGCAAAACGCACGAGTCACGGGCGCCATTTTTCAACCGTAACTTGTCGGGGGTTTCGAAGAAGATAATAATCGGTTAGTTAAATTTTGAAATGTGCAATAACTTAATACAGGAGACCTACGTATTTACGGATTATCAACAAATTCAAATTTTCAAAGTAAAAATATAAAACTGCAGTGATCGATTTGAAATAATCCAATTAACTGCGGTGAACCGTAATTCCCAAATTCGCAATAGCAATCGGCAACGAGCTACCTTAAATAATAAAAAATGATAGCATAAATTAGCGCTACGAATTAACTGTTCAAAATCACGAAATTGAACGTAGTCGAAAATAACGACGGGATGACGATTCTACAACGGTAGGAAAATCGTGATTTCAGACCTAATTTATACGCTAGCTGGCCAATATGCGTAACTCTCGCACAATTAGTTTACTCGCACCTACGACACTGCAAAATGTGACTGGGGAAACCGATGAAATTCGCAAAAATCGAAACTTAGTTTATTTTCGACGCATCCTATAACTCACCCTGACAAGGGAAGACTCAGCGGACGGAATTTTTATTTTCTTCCAAACTTGTATTACGTGAGGGTCGTTACAATTTTCCAAAACACGCGCGGAATAAGGATTCGTTGAATTCACCAAATATGGTGATCAAATATTATATGTCGAAAGAAGCACTTTTAAAATTAAAATTCATAAGTGATGAGAACTCGGTAATTTTGGTTATTGAATGAAACGATGATTAATTAAATCAACAAAACAGTTTCTTCGGCATATTTGTTAAATTCAACTAATTCTTTTTTGATACTATCAGGAGTGCTTTCCACAAACTCGAAAAAAATCTACATTCTTCAAGATCATTCATTAAACTTTGATACGCAAAATGGTATTATTAAAATAAGGTTTCAAGAATTCTTTTTATCATTTTTAATCACACGCGTCGGTGTGCGATTTCTCCGTAGGTAGGACTTCAGACGAACCAGTCAATATATTTTACTAAAATTATAATGGAAAATAAATTACGGTGACGTACAACGGAGATATTGTGCGTGGTTATGGTCTCGTAAAAAAGTAAACCTTTATGACTAAATATAAATCACATCCAAAAATAATATTACTATTTTACCAATTATTTTTCAAACTGTATCATTCGCTAACAATTTTCTCATTGGTTGGCTGCAATGAGTACTTTCCACCCTGGAGTGCAACACTTGTGATCTAGGCGTGGACTCCAGACCGGACGAATCTTCACGTGATGTTTACCGATATAGTGGCTCACTGATTGGCGTTTCCCCATTGTGCCGAGAGAGCCTTCGCTTATAGTTGCCATTATTCTCTGCGATACTTTATCATATTGTTGTCCGCTTGTAGTCCGTAGATTTTGTTAGCTTCCGGGTACAACGCTTAAGGGAAAAGGGGAAACAAAGAACAACAACAAAATGAAATTAAAAAAAAAAAAAAAAAACCTTAATTTGGAAAACATACTTTTGCCACCTTTCGGAATATCGTATTCGCGAAACATTTCAGAATCAGGCATTAAATAGTCCTCAGATCATCATGCGATCCATGAATTAAGTCGTCCAAAATTCATGAATCAATTTGTAACTGAAAAAGTCCGATGCCTCTACGTTGGAACGTCTACGTATTGTATACGTAACGTATATTGTAAATATAACTTCGGTTGCCTATCTGCCGGTGAAGAGTGAAGAACCTCGAAGGAAATCGTCTCTTTGAATAAACCAAGATATTCCGCAAAGAAGGAAAGACAATTATTTTCTAAAAGCAAAGTTTATCGCATTATAAGCTTGACTTCCGCACAACGAGAAAGAGACTGGAAAAATCCTCACACTGCAACTTCTATCGCCATCCGACGTTGACCGATGGACATCGAGGACTCGAGACGTAGGCGTTGTACGGCAATAAAGTATCGTACAAATTCTGGCACGCATTGGGTCTCGCGACGTAGGCAGACCCACGATAGACGGGTTGACACCTGGCACAGGGTACCGAAGGTGTACAAGGTAAGCATGGCAGAGGGCACGGCCTGGGTTGGCAGGGGCAAACGGGGGGTGGCCGGGGGCAGGGCGCCTTCTTATCGACAATTCCAACGGTCGCGCTTCCGGCAGCCGATCTGCGCCTGGCGCACTTCCGGCGTTCCCCGCAGGCGAGCGGATTGCCGCCCTCGCCGTCGGGTTTCCCACATTTTCCAACCTTTCCCTTTTTGTCCTTCTTGTTGCAGGTTCCCTCGCGGCCGCAGAGCGCCGGTTTCACGTCGCACGACGCGTTTGCGTCGTCTCCCCCGTTTAAGTCACTGATCCCAGTTCCGCTTCCATTTGAACCGTCAGTCCCTCCGCCTCCGCCTGCGCCTCCGCGTTGACCCCTACGCTTACCCCCCTTCCCGCCCTTGTCACTTTTTCCTGACGTTTCACCGCCCCCTCCGCCTCCGTCTCCGCCATCGCCGGATACCCCCGAATCCTTGCCCTTATCGTCGGCGCCCTGGATTTTCGACAGGCGAGATTTATCACTCGCGTCGCAGCAGCATATCGTGTCTCTGGGGTCCCTGGGCGGAACGAAAGTCCCGCTGCCCCAGCATCCTCCGGTTAGTTCGTCCAGGGATATTTCCCTGCATTGATACGGTAGTTTCTCGCTGGTTTCCTCCCGCGCGTAGAACAGTCGTTTAGCGTCTTCGGGCACCTCGATTTCCGATATAACCGAACGGCCCAGGTGGGTCAGTCGGAGGTAGGCGGTCACTTTTGCGCCCGAGTCGGTTCCATCCTCGTTGAGAAGGGGGTGAGTATCTTTCGTCGACCTTGACACGGGCTCACGGGGATGGACCGCCGGCCGCTTTCGAGCGACGTCCTCGTTCCGGCGCTTGACACCCTCGATCACGCGGTTGAAAAGGTCGGAAACGTCGACCCGAGTGATCCCCACGCTTTCCGACGACTGACGTTCAAAATACTTTGACAATTCCCTGTGAACGTAAATCTGAAGCTCGACGTTCTCCATCGGTTTTTCCAGCGACGACACCGGGATGGGAAACACCACAGAAACCCCACCGTTGAACGGTTCCACATCGCTGTTCGAACCCCGGTACACTTGGTAGTCTGCTCGTTGGGGGTACAGGCTCGTCCAGTCTTTGTCCAGAAGACGGAACATCATCACAGTCTTCTTCATCACAGCTCTGTCGAACTCCGTCACTCGCGGAACTTCCAGCTGCCTCAAGAAAAATCCGCTTTTTAACAAATAATGCTATACTCATTTTTTTATGAGGAATCGAATCATAACAATCGCCCACTGGCATGTTATGTGACCCAAATGACAACCCGTAACAAACCGTGAGGTGTGCTCACGGTTGGGTAGTGTGATTTGTTTCCGCATATTGACCGAGTAGGGAGCCTCTCATTATAAATATTTTCAGGGTACCGTAGATGATAACAGCAATAAATGTAAATCGCTACAAATGCGCATATTCCGGTGCGTTAAGGGAATTAGACTGTACATATACATGAGGAATATGTTAATAGTTCCAGTATTATATACTGGCAGTTAGAAATAGTCGATTTGCGACGCAGGGTCTGGGAACATGTGCATATTTGGAATACCAACTGCAAATTAATTACTAAAGGCATGATAAACTTTGTGGGCATCTCGTCGCGTCAATGTTCACAAAAATCCCAGATAATTTTATCTAACGATACGGTAACATAACCTTTCAAGATAATATTTCGCGGCATAACTAAAACCGTTCGTTCCATTCTTTTTCAACATCATTTTTCAAATGTTCGTCAAAATTGGCACGAATGCTTGGCGAAAAAATGGAGAAACATTTTTTAATATATCTCTACCGCAAAGGATTCCGAAAGACAGGCTCACCTGCTCGACAGAAATTTCCAACATCATAAGGTCCAAGTCTGAAGCCACGATCAGAGAAGACATAATTTATCAGGGTTGGATGAAATACAAGAATTTAGAATATGTTATTTCGTAATTGGTTTCCTATTACTGCATGTGTATTTTTGTAATTATCTAAATGAATTTTTTAAAGAAAAATTGTTACTTATGCCAAAATATGTTCAAATCAGAGTGAATACAGTTGACTGATGATTTAACTCAATCAATAGAAAGATCGATAATATTGAAGGCGTGAAGGTAGTCGTTGGGTACAACGTACCGGAAGTTTTCTGTGAAACTTACCACTCAACGCCGTTAGATATGAAACCAAAGTTACATTCGAAGACCGTACTACCATTTCCGAAAAGATCTAACTCGGCAGCTGACGCTAAACCCGTAATCGGATAGCGATCCATAGATTAGCAATCTCTTTTCAAAAAATGCTCTTGACGCTGACGATGAATCTGTATCCTTATAAAAAAAACTAAAGTTGTTTAAATAATCCCGAACAAGAGACAAATACTATTATAAAGTAAACACGATTTGCAGACGCCTCACAGACGGATTCAGCCTGTACAGGAGGATACTCGGATATCCTTTTCGGTGGACAGGGTTACGGGGATGGCAGGCGCTCGGCTGTCTGAACGGAGCGACACGACGCGACGAGGACGAACTGTTATTTTAACTTGGCACGTTCATATATATGGTAATGAGCCCCTGCAGAGGAGATTTATTACGCGAATTACGTGTAAACGGGGGCAACGCGCGGTGCCTGGAAGGAGTCTTATACCCGACGTTAAATCCCTCGTCGACCCCCGCGTCGCCTTCTTCCATTCCCTAGCCGCTACAGAGCCGCCCGTTTACGGAGATAATTGAATTTCTGTTGGCGACTAATGCTTCCGCTTAATTAACTCTGATTTCATTGTAATTAATACAGAACGCCAATAATTCAGTATGTAGATATAACGAACACGAAGGCACCTGTACCTACACACACATATATATATATACGTTATATATATATATATATATATATATATATTGTTTGTGTGTATATACACGTACATATCTATACGCAGACCCGATATCTACGTACAAACGACGAACGTTGCGCCGGATGTACGAGACGTGCTGCAGTATAATAAAGCGTTTTAATAATTCCTCGGTAATTTTTCACAACTTTCTCTGCACATTTTTCAAACATAATATATCATAAGTTGGTATATGTAGGAAAATTTTCGTCAGAATTTCTCTCCGAGGGAAACTTTTAATCACAATTTATCAGAACTGATCGATTTGAAATTCTTACGATTCGCCTGCCCGGTGAGATTGTGGTCTGTAACGAATTCTTTTAACTAAATTTTCTGTACACGGTGAAAAGATGCGATAACACGATTAGCGAGCATTGTGGCAAGTAATATCGGAATATTCTGTGATCAATTACGATAAATTACCTTCCTGACTGCGGACTTGGCGATCTGATTTAGTATGCGAGAGAGCTATGGAGACTAGAAGAGACACACAACAGATTACTCTGCGGAACCCCCGCAAAGTAGTTGTGAAACTTTGATTTTAGACCGTCTCAAGCCGTCGCTAAGTGCCGAGGGTAATCTCGCGGCTCCTGCTTCTGTTACCCCGGCTCCTTCTATCCCTGCAGATGCTGCTGTGCCGTTGTTGCCCCGGATCCGTGAGCTCGGCTTCTACTGCTACAAGTTCTTATCTCTAAGCTAAGTTAGACTAGACTAGGGGCTGCCCAACCCCGCTCTGACCCTAGAACCTGGTAAAGGGATATTTTCTGGCAAGGGTACAAAAAGCAGATATCTATGCATGGTACATATATCTATATACCTATACATGCGAAGGGCGTGGGGGGAAAAAGCATGCAGATCACCCCGGCGATCAGTCTTCGTGGCCCAATTCGAAGACGAAAGCTTTTTCTTTCTCATATATTTTTCACGTACGCTCCTCATATTTATATCAGCACCCAGCCTGTGCAATTTATTCCGCATTACTCGGGAAAGTGCTTTTGCAAAAATAGTCTGCGAATAAGAAATATTGCAGAAATATTATTCAAAGATATTTTCTTCGCGTGATATAAGATTAGGCGAGAGTACTGGACAATCCGTGCGTGGTAATATTGGAAAGAAATTTTTACCGCAGAATAGACTTAATGAAAATTGGAAAATTTTGTTTCAGCCAAGGATGAAATCTGAATGGGCTGGACTGTATTTTGTACTCTTGATAAGCCTCCAGCTATCGAGCACCGCAGGCACATCTCGTTACAAGGTAAGAACGCCGCTGCCTTGAAAGCCTTTACGAATATTACACGTAACTGAAGAAAGCAATAACCGAGAGCTGTGTACCGTGTAGACGGGTACGTAAAATCTATTACGGTCAAACGAACGGTGAAACGAATCGCCTGCAAGACGAGCGGAATACCTATAACTATATGCATTGCACCATCTTCGCACAAATTCCTTGCAAATAATCACAAACTTCGAGACGGTACTTTTTTCAGCATCTCTATAACGTGTAGTTTGCCAATTTATGCTTCGTCATTGAGTACACCGAATGTTTCAGCACTCTCGACGGCATCGCGATTACACCGCAGCTTCGACGGAATCTCCGATCGTCGTCGATCGAGCTTCTCCCGCGGTTTCGCCGTCATCTAGTCAGCCGGATGATCGTAGAATCGTTTCGAGCAAGGGCAAAGGTAAGCAAACTGTTGAGTGGAAAGAGTAAAAGAAATTTCGAATAACCTCGGGGGACGGTTTATATCAATGCATATAGATACAATCTGTACCGTTTTATGATGATTGTCAGTCCGCGTTAGAAGTACTGAATCTTGAGAACGAAGCAAACGACGCAAGTGAAGGTTATCGCGGCGAATATTTGTATGCCGATCGTAACTTTCATTTTCTGGCAGATGATCCTTACTGTTGCTGAGATTTTTTTCTTTCTTTCTTTTTTTGTTTTTCATCCACAAAAGTGTAATTTTCGTATTCACGCAAGTTTGTACACGACGAGAACAATCCAGAATATAAAAGCCACGCCGACGAGGATAACCGTTATCTGCACGCAGACGCACATCCTCGCACATATTGAACGAATACCTTCATCATTCTGTCACTACGCTTTTTTGTCTCGACGACAGATGATGAGGCGAGAATGTCAAACAAAGGAAAACAACCGTATAAAATTCAAAAATATTTACATTTCTCTGATATTTCTCTGGGGGACGTATGTATGATTGTATGTACATGCATAGGGTATGTCAAACAAAACAAAAAATTTTCGAGGTGAAGCATCTGAAATAGAATATATCAGCCAAACATGAGCTCTTAAGATTAAAAATTAAAAAAAAGTGTTTCGGTAAATCTGTAGAAAACAGTCTGCAGACCGACAGTCACACTACATTTCCAAATACTCTGTAACGATTTGAAACTGATCATCGATATTATAGCTTTTGTTCATATTTTCATTATTTTAATTTTAGTATTTTAACGACTATATTTTACATACAAAACAATAATAATTTCGTAAATACGCAATGTACGGCTATCTCTTACGATGAAATCGTTATAAAATATCGATCTTTGGCCAAACAATCTCCTCGTAACCGTATCCGGCAATTTTCCTCAGGCCCTTGCCTTGGCAAGTATTGCGGTGCTGGCAGAGAGTGCGAAATATCTCCGGACGGGGAAGTCGCCCTTTGTATTTGCGTGAGACGGTGTTCCCGTCGGCACCGTCCGGTCTGCGGAAGCGACGGAAGGGTCTACGCAAACCACTGCGAACTACACCGTGCAGCGTGTAATTCTGGTATCCCGCTAATCGCCAGTAGGCTCATGCGATGCCTTCATCGAGCAGGTACGAGGGTTTGTAATGGGCTATTGTAACGATACCGAAATCACGGCGTTGCACACTTGTGCATCTTTCAATTTCATCCACTTTGTCCCTAATACGATGTAGTACGTGTGATGTTTAGACGTATAATACAGACATATGACTAACTTACAGGCATCAAACTAACTGATTAGGTATATACTCTTATCGAGAAATCTTCAACTCGGAGAAAAAAGTCACTTATTGTAACTAAATATTTTTTTCAAACCCTTCGTTCAATCTAAAATGAAAGTGCGTTCGAGGTAATCGATATTTTTTACGATTTCGGTATTAGAACTAGCTTTTTTTTAGTAAGAAAATATAATAATATCTGGGGAATTTTGGTGATTAAGAAAGTGACATAAATTTTTTTTTTTATCTAACCAAGTAGGTTTGTTCTTCGAAGCAAAAAACCGATTTATTTATTATGTTGAATGACGAAGGGTAAACAAAATATTATTTCAAATCAAATAAGGAATTATTTCAATTTATAGCAATACCAACATTTTCTCCGAGTGTTTAGCTCATTAATTACGTACAGTCATCCTGCAATCGCATAGTTTTCGATGTCGCACGTTTCAGACGATCGGCCTCCGGACGCGCCGCGAGTTCTGCCTGTTGGAACAGCCGCGAATCTGACTCTAAAACCGCCTGATCAAAAAGATACGGGGCAGAACGACGTCAAAGAGAATACCATAGACACGGATAGTTATTATCTGGAGGATTGCTCAGCGCAGGAATACGAGATTATGAAGGTGGGTTGGTACGCTTGAAGAAAATATAATTGCGCGGAAAAAAGATGTGTAGGCATAAAAAAATAATTTTTAAATTGCTTTTAAGAATTCGCAAACTAATGATTGCAATTTTGAAAAATTAATATTTTCACCGATTTTCGGAAGTACAAATTTTCTGGCTACCATTTGATTTCCCCAAT
The DNA here is from genome assembly GCF_021901455.1 of Neodiprion lecontei. NCBI lineage: Eukaryota > Metazoa > Arthropoda > Insecta > Hymenoptera > Diprionidae > Neodiprion > Neodiprion lecontei. The sequence goes on from NC_060262.1 coordinate 21,903,303, forward strand.
TTCTTGAGCTTTCCAGGTTTCGAAATTTATGGTGTTTTTTCATTTATCCCACAGGATAACCTGCTGTTATTCAATCACGCTAGACTCATGGCTCAGGATAACCACAGCAAGGAGTATCTTGTCAGCATAATGTTTTCGCACTACGATCAGAATAACAATGGGAATTTGGAAAGAGAGGAGTTGGAGCAGGTGAGATGATCGTGTCTGTTATGCAGTTACGTCGATATCGTAATTAGGTGCGATTTCCGTGAGTCAAAAAGTCAGATAAAAATTCGGGATGCGTTATGAAAGATTTGACAAATAAGCAGAATGAATTCTGTTGTTTCGTGTATAAGTTTAAAATTCATGATTTTTCCAAACGGTATACAACCCCTCAATAATTGTTGAATCCTTACAAGGTATTATAAAATCAATATAATGAGGCTAGACGTCCTGCAGAGCAGTTTAAAGGGTCGGCAACTTATATTATCGTATAATACTGACCAACGGATCGGACATCAATCATATTTTTTATTACCCCACTTCCCACTTCAGTTTACGAATATGTGTCTCCCAGATCTCTTCAATTTGAATACCGCACTTGTTGCACAATCAAAACGTATACGGCCTCCGTGACGAACGGTAAGCGCGACGTAACACGTAAAACATACAACGACCATTAATACCGTCACCTATATGACCCGTTTCACTTTGTCATGAATGTTTCTCTGGGAGATGATTAATGATTTTTTTACATGAAAAGGGTGCGTCACCACAACCCGTGAGCAGAATATAAGCTGCTGTCGTTATGGTGTCGCAATTGGGCGACAGCTTACATACAAGTCCGAGGATCGAAAGAATCTTCTCAAGCTTTTCTACCATCATTATTGTAAATATTGTTTTTGTTATTCCAGATTGCACAGCGCGAAGACCTGGAGCAGCTAAGCCGAGGTTGTTCACTGGGTCACATGATAAGTTACGACGACGCTGACAAGGATGGACGTTTAAACATCAACGAGTTTTACATGGCATTCAGCAAACTCTACAGTCAGTATGATCAATGTATGAAATATACGGGAGTACGAAAGTACCTATACATCAGTATTCAGTAATACCAAAATCACTTACTAATAATAATAATAAAAATAATAATACCCGTAAATCTGTGACGAGCAATCTAGTGTGACGGGTCTCCGAATTTCATATTGACTTCCAGGCGTATCGGTAGTCTCCCTGGACAAGTCGCGAGAGGTGAATCATGTCTCTGTCAGGGTTGGCGACAACGTTGAAATCAAATGCGACGTTACTGGAACACCGCCACCGCCCCTTGTCTGGCGTAGGCACGAGGCCGACGTTGAAACCCTCGCCGAACAGGAGGTGGAGTCACTTCAGTCCGCTAATGTTAATCCTATTAGACGCATTCAATGTTCGCATCCACTGTGTAAATGTTTCTTCGAAATTATACGTACTGTGTACCAAGATTCTGTGAAATTTGCCATTCTGCACCAGCAGATAGACAACCGAAGCTACATCTGAGGTCACCATGACCCAGGGGTTAACCACTAAAGCAGTCATCGTGTCACCCCTTACTGTAGCGATTTAGCCATCACTGTAATCACGTTGTCATCATAAAACCATCTGCAATCTAACAAATTATTTTTTTAATTGTAATCGTTTGCAATCATATCGCAGTCATTGTGATTACAGTAAGAAAAATAATAATAATAATAATAACCTGCACCAAAAATTTCTACAGCATTTAGAGCATGTAACGACTGAATTCAGACTAGAGAGTGCTATTAACAAGACTATTAATCTTCCCGTCTCGCTTCCCATTATCAGCTAGGCGAAAAGAGTACGCATTATAGTTTGGTATACATTATTTAACTTGTAAAAACATAATCACTGATGATTACGTATAATTGCTGTTCTTTTGTAATCACGGTAGTCATGAAATTTTTCTGTAGTCATATGTAGTCCAATTTTCATATTTAAAAGGGGTAATCTTTTGCAATTATAAAAACCTTGATCTAGTCTGTGTAGTCTGCAATCAGTGTGTCACTTTCTTCCGAGTGGCTAAGCCCTTGGCTATGGCAGTTTGTCTATTTGTCCGAGTCACACACCTTGTAACGAATTTTGGCCAATCTCAAATTCTCCGTGTCATGCTAAAAACGTTGGACTTGATTCTTGATACACTCTACAAATAAGTAGCAAATCCATTGACTTTAGACGCGAATTGATTTTTGGTATGAGGTCACTTTCTGTGACGTATTGTAAGGTCTGATTAAACCTGAGAAACAGACTGTACCACCATTTCTAAAAAGATATGATTGAGAAAGTCCAGATTTTGGTACTGAACATTTTTCAAATGAAATCGAGCTTCACTTTCCATCAGGCTTGATATTAAGGTCGTCAACTTGCTCCTGTAATCGATGATCTTCCAGATCCGAGTTTTCAACGACGGAAGCCTCTATTTGAAACGAGTCCAGCTCGTCCACGCTGGTAACTACACTTGTCACGCCCTGAGGAACAAGGACGTAGTTCAGACGCACGTGGTGACGGTTCACAGTGAGTACGGCGCTCCTAAAACTTTCTTAAATTGTTGGATAATCAGATTGCGGTTCATCTTCCGAGTGTCCCTCAACTTCCAGCCGTCCCTGAAGTCCGCGTTACGCCACGACTCCAGTCGAAACGACCTGGTGAAGAGGCCACGATGTGGTGTCACGTGGTAGGCGAGCCTCTGCCTCGCGTCGAGTGGCTCAAGAACGACGAACCCCTGCGCCTCAAAGAGGGCGACGACGATGACGACGAAGCCGTCGGGGATGACGATGGCGACGATGGTGAAGATGACGATAGTGGGAAGTACGATGTCGTTGGTAATGGGACCAGGCTAGTCGTTAGAAACGTTGGATACGCCGACACCGGCGCCTACATGTGCCAGGCTACGAGTGTGGGAGGGTTGACCAGGGATATAAGCAGTTTGGTGATTCAGGAACAGCCCACACCGAGTGCGTAATCCCAGTGTGGAAAATTTTTTACTTGAAAATTCAGATACTACACAAAAAAAATTGGTGAATTTTTGTAATTGATATCTCGACAACCAAATATTCAATTCGAATGGGACGTGTTTTATTAAAACGTACATTACAGACTTTGCTTTATTTAGATATTATTTTCATTGATAATAAAGTCAACTATTTCGCTTAGTGACATATTTTGCGGTGTTCAAGATATTTCGAAAACTGCTCCAACGACTTACTTCAACTTTAGACAGTTATTCTTGAAAAGTTTATTCTCTTGGCCACGATTCCATTTTTTATCAACTTTGCGCTTCCCTTGTTTCAGAGAAAAAAGATAATACAGAAAATTGTTATTATACAAATCACCCCGGAAACGAAACGTTGAGTTTTCATTATCTTCACATTTTAATTTTTTTTAACAGAACCTGACGCAGAGGATAAACTCTCTAAGAATACTGTCTTAAAATAAAGTAAACCGGTTGCGCTGTTTTTAAGATATCATAGGCACCGTAAAACATATCATTGATTGTCAGTGCATGCACGCATTACAGAAAAGAACACTTAACTCCTAGGACTTAAAAGTGGTCTTGTAGTACTCTGCGCATGCGCATTCGCATACTCACTCGACCGTAATAGAAACGGGTACTTTGTGTACGGAAAACACGCATGGAAAAATGTTTGCGTTTTGTAAAAATATTGAAACGCAGTTCGATTACCATAATTTTGAATAAAACAAACCCCAATCGAATTGAATAATTTTTTACCCCCATGCGTATATAACCCCATAATATCAAAATTTCTCACCATTTTTATTCATTCTTTGGTTCAACTGAAATCCGATTTCAGACTTCTGTGATAGACTAACTCTTTTTTTCGGCAATACGCTATAGAGTCCAAATTGCCAGCCTCTTCGGGAGAGTTTTCAGTCGCATTAAATTTTGAAGCGTGCAAAATCTCCACCAGAGCAATGAATTTTATTTATCTTGGGATGCAGCCGCTGCAAGTGAGGAGCGGAGGTTTTTCTCCTTCCACGAATGGGGTATATCAATTTACGAGCCATCCGCCTGCCGACTGTATCATCAAATCAGGTCTTCGGATATTATTCCTGGAACACAGGTATACCTAATATCATTGACTTTTCCTATCACGTACAGAGAAGATAGAATTAGGAACCTTATTATGAATAATAATGGTTTTTATCCCCTTCTCTTCATTCGGAATAGGAGTACGTTTGTGGTGAAAAGAGCGTAAGTTGTTCCTGGGGAAGGGCGATCAACGTGGCAAATCGGTACGTGTACGTAACTCAGCCGGAGAAGGACCGCATCTTGGTGATCAGTAAAATCCAGATGGTGGTGGTCGACGTAAGTTTTCAATGACTGCGCTTGCATCTTCAGCCTATTTTAACCGACCATGTTGTAAGCTATATTTTGTTACAACCAGATTAATAGTTTTGGAGATATAACGATATTTGTAAGCCAAGTTATAAATATAAACATGAATCTTCTGCAGGTCGTCGCAACCGATAAATATCCCGTCGAGCTGCACTACGTTCCAACACTTGACCAGGTCTGGCTACTGAATTGGAGGAGCATGCGGGACACCGGGATAAAAACCGTTCAAGTGATCCGGGACGCGGCTCAGAAGCGAAAACACCGGACCGTTCATCCAGAACCAATCGACGGCCAATTCGACCTGGTCAAGGGTCTCTATATACCAGGGCACCAGGTACGAGTCGTAAAGTTGTCAGTAATAATTTGCGTCTCAATTTTGAATTAAAAAAATAACGATTAAAATGTATTGAAAATTATATCTCTTCACTAATCACAGGAGATCGGTCATACCTACAAATATGGATACGTGACCCACACGAATCAACGCGGGATGTACAAGCTGGATCTGGCGAATATGCGATACACAAGGAGCGTGGATTTGGCACCGTACAGCTGCGTCCCGACGAACATTCAATTTCCCGCTCTATGTGAGTAAAAAATTCTGAGAAATTGGCCGTTTAATATTTATTACTTTATCCCGTCTCAACAAGTCCAATATATTCAAAACAAACCATTTATCTTCTTCGCAGACGGATTCGTTATTCTTCAATGCGAAGAGCCAGTTACCGGGAGAGCGACGGGGCAGCTTCTTCTCGATTATATCACGGATGCTGTGCTCGCGCACAAGCCTGGACTCGTTGGAAGGCCTCTGATATCCCCGGACTCTCGTCATCTGGTCACCCTCGATAGACAAGAGAGCGGAGTCATCCTCGTAGTACAGGAAATATTGCGTGGGTATCTTTGCAGTAGTTTATCATTGCCGAAGGGCCATTCCCTCGAGAAAGTCAGAAGAAATTTAACAATTGGAATTTAAATTGTCAATCGACGGGACTCCACTAATTTGAATGTTTGTTGGAATCACGGGAAATTAATCGAGATTACTGAAATGATTCGAAATCATTGAAAAACATTTGAAAATGACACGATAATGCCGAAAAAATCGCGCAAATTGTTGCAAGTTTTACGGTAAACGCCCAAAAGTTTCCAGTTGATTGCTATCCTATTATGGGATGTCCTTGGTATCTAGTGATTTGTTGTGATTTTATCGAAATCAGAAAAGCCTAAAACGCTAAAAACTCATCGGAAATCGGAGCAATATTGCAAATCGATGAAAACTACTGAGTATACCGAAAATCAATATAATAAACTGAAATCATTCATTTGACTCCCAAGTGAATGGCCCTTCGATTATTCCCTTTACGTTCAGTATGAAAATTCTATAACGGGTATAATTCTCCTTAAACTTCAGCGAGCGGTTTGAAATTTTCGTTCGACGTCAAGACATCTCTCAATATAAGCGACATCACTTTTTATCCATCGCAAACAACCCACGGATGCGATCTGTACGCTTCATCGACGGACAAAGAGGATATTCTGTTTTTGAATTTAGCCACAGGTATGCAACCCAGTACTTCTGCTGATGCGAAATTGCAGGGAATTAACGGTGCAAGGAAAGTTCTATACCAATTTACAACGGTCCGCGAATTCCAATTACAGTACTCGCATAGTTTCAACTATTAATAATAAACTCGAAACCTACGAACATTAATCTTCATTAAAGAGCTTATTTCAACTCTATCAAAGTTCCGAAATTCCAACGAATTTATACCTCGCACCGTTGAACTCTGAATTTGACGAGAGCACCGTCGCAGTGCGTGACTAAAAATCATCATAAATCCGCAGGAAAAGTTGAGATGATCACAGGCGTAGGAAAAGCAATGCCGACAATTCTTGCAAAATGGGGAAATCCGAACAGACCTATCGTGGATAGCGGAGTATTTGGTCGATATATGGTGAGCCCCTCGAGCGAAGCCCTGTTCGTAATAAACGGAGAGACGCGGACGGTAAATTGTGAAATCGGCGGGCTGGTACGACCGAGTGCCGTGGTTTGGCTGACGGTTCCGAATCATTAGATATTAACAGAGGCTGATCCCCATCCCTCTCGTTCCTTTCATCTCAACTTAGTTTTAGAAGGGAAAAATATCGTCAACGGTAACGATGATGTGAATTGCCGTGCCGACTCAATTTCACCTTTGTGTGTTACGCATCTTCGGTTAGTTAGTAAATAATATGAGTGAGTGTAACGTGGTAAGAGCGAGGAATTTGATTCCTTACCGAAAACAAGAAATTCCTTTTTAAACGGTATTATGATAAATGTAGCGAAGGATAATTGTACGTTTAACACCTCTCCCCCCTTGCCATTTCCCATCCTTTTCCACAAAATCAACACATTTTAATCACCGTACCACCACGACACACGCGAGCACTTTAAAACTTCAATATATGATATATATATCATTTTCATATACTAATTGGTAAGATACACACCGTACACAATAACTAGTGATAAAGTAATAGATTATTATTATTATATATATATATATATTATTGAAATGTTTGAATATAGCATTTTTATGGAGTACTCGCCTGTTCGCGGCGTGTGTAATTTAAAAAATATATAGTGGTTAGATGAGACTAATCTCAACGTTTGACGATAAATACAAAAAAAAAAGAAAAAGAAAATTGTGAAAAAAAATGTTATTTTGTATCGGAATAATATAAAGTGAAAAGAAAAGTTTGTAATCCAGAAAAAGAAAAAATTAAAAAAAAATACAACTATTTATGAAACAATACTTACTTCTCGATTATTTAACCCTCCCATTTTCACTTTTCTACTTGTTCGACGTATATTTTAATAGTTATACCAAATACACGTTACTGTATTATTATTATAATACAGGTATTGCTGAGGCCAAACTCTTTTCCTCCTCAGTTTATCTACAGTATTTTGGTATAACCAAATCTTGCTATGCATTTATTATAATAATACAATTTACGGGCGTTCTTTAAAAATTTATTTTACATTGTCTTGGATGATTTATTCCAATTTTGAATACCTATAATGAGATTCAACCGTAGATTTAACAAAAATGAGATATTTATTTCTTCATTCATTGCACCTTCCCTACTTCATTTCAGTGCACTTTGCTGTGAAAGCTGGTGGTGACGGTTTTTATCAAGTACCGATCATATACGCTTCTCAAATAGGCAATCGAACTTTACAGAAATTTTCCTAATAAATTACGTTTATCTAAGTTTAATCCGAGGTTTAGTCGAATAAAGCGTCTATATAATCAACTATAGTACAAATTTAACATAGTAATTATAATATAATTTCACATACTTCATGAGAATTATGTTCGTGTGTCTTTACGCCACGGTGTCGAAAGTGATTTATATTTCCACGCATAATACGATTTTCCTTCCTCGTCCTATTGTTAATCCACCACCACTATTGTAGATCAAATTTCAAAAGCAACAAACCAAAATGCATCTTACACCGTGGTTACGTATTTTTTGCTATCAAGATCACTCGCCTATTGGTTGTTTCGGTTTCGTTTATCATTTTCAAGGGCAACGGATACTAGAACGATTTCGTGACAAAACAGTGACCCATTATGATTTATAGCATAATTTTTTCCCTTTTTCTTTCATTGTTGAAGTTTGAAGGCGAAACATTAATTGAACTACAATATAAACGTACCTAGCGATACTGTAATAATGCTGTATTCATGATAAATGAACGATGTATCCATTATAATATATTCGTTAAGTAATACACAGTTGGTACGACACCTAACAACACTTCGACGACGATCTTAAAACATATTTACTGGAAAAACACGTGTACCGCAGTGGCGTCAAATAGAAGAAAAAATCGCTTACATCTCACCGCGGCGTTATACCCGAACTGAAAAAACCGCGAATCATCGTCTCTGTAGTTAAATGTTACAAGGTTTAGCACTCGTACCTTGACGACTGTAAAACAATATATACGCGTTGCTGAAATCTTCCTCCTGTGGCTTCTGTCGCGTTGTTACTTCGTCGTTATAATAATGCCACGTGTCCGTTCTAGGGTTGCGAGCATACGCTGTGTAATGTCCGGCTGATACACCTATGAAAAGACGTGCGCGTTTGGTGGTAATTTGTTTGTCAAGAAAAATAGAAAAATTACAAGGAATGAATTTTCGAAACAAACTGAGATTTTGTTTTGCAACACGCACCTCCGAAGTGACAGACGCAGGCATAGAGATCATAAAGGTGCCTTCCGATGCCGAGACCAACTAGAGGGAAGGTAACCTTATCGTCAAGCTTCATGCTGACACATTCATAGAACACGAATCTGTGGTTGAAAATTGGGTAAAATAAAAAATCGCTTCTGCAAAAAATCTGATGCAAGAATTGTGTACCTCAAGTTGCTTCAAAACCTACCGTTTAAGGTATACTATAAGGAACTTAGGGTATCGGTGGACGGTTAACGTTTTTGTAGCACACTGATTGTGCTCACATTTTGGACAGAACCAAGGATTGTGCTCATCCAATGTCTCGCTGAAAACAAAAAATAACAAAAAACATACGATTACACATTAATTATTAACATACAGAAGGATTCTAAATAAATTCGAGAAATAATACCTTTGACTAAATGCTTGCAGGCAATCGTACAATGACAGGGGACGATGAGGTCTCTGTTTACTGACACTGACGTGATCGACAGGTTGTATGATATTCGGTACTGTATCTGTATATCGTACCGCAAGTGTATCCCCATTTTGCAACGCTATCATCCCCGAATCCGGCACTCGACAGCCCGTACAATGGGCGGTGTACATGCAACGGGAACAATGGTGACCCTGGAAATATATAACCAGAATTTATTGCAAATTCTTTAGGAAGATCTGATAATTGTTGATAGAAATCGACTTATTATCGCGCCAACAAGGTTTTAGAAGATGTACTCACCTGTCCGTCAACAAAATGTATGCTGTAGGGTGCCTCTTGCGGCACAACCTTCTTGACAACGTCGTACAAATCCTTAGCATTAACCCTGGAAGGTAATTTAACTAAGTGTGGATAACCGTAGAGCTTGGTGCCTTTCCGATTGTTGGTTCCCTTGTTACTGTCGTGCCTTAGGACCAGTGGAACGTTAAGGTTACGAATAGCCGGCCTCGGGCGACCAGTTTGATCAATCTTAGTAAAAGAGGAGGCCGTCACGAACGTTGAACAAACTGGGCAGATTTGAGGATCCGTTTGGTTCTTGAAGTAGTTCTGTTGGGCAATACGCACTCGTCTCTCAACTCTCTCACTTTAGCTTTATCCCACACATGTCGGACCATGGATGATGCGGGGGATCCAAGTACGGAGGCGTGACACCGCAAATAAACTCTAACTCTCTTGTTGCAACAAGCAACTGGAAATTTTCCATAACAAATCATACGTACCGGGACGAAAACAAATTGGTAAAGCTATTTGCCAAACAACGCCACTATCAATAAATGGAGCGGGTGAAGTTGAGAAACGTAAAGGTAAAGGCAGAAGAATCCAGGGAATACTCACTAAAATTTTTAATAATCTAATCGCATTATGTTTACAGTCCATTTTAGAAGACTGAAAACAGCAGTAGAACTGTATATTTTAAGAGTGAATAATCCCTTGCAAAATCAAAAAGTAAAGAATCATATATGAGTAATTTGCCATAGCTAATCGGAATTGATTCAGAAATAAGATGAATAAATGATTGAAAGCCCTCAGTAATAAGGCAGCATCAGACTAGTCTGAATTGAGTTCTGCGAGAAAAATATCGCAGCTTGCAGATTGTACTAAAACAGCTGGTCACACGGGATTCCAACTTGATTGAAGTCGCCTCCACAGGTTGCATACCTCATGTCCCTGCATCCCTGGCAATGACAAAATCAAGCTATTTCTGGTTCCCGTGCACGCTATTATAGCGTCACCCTGCTAGAGCATATAGCGACCTTATCTCAGACCTTCCCGAGGCTGGTGTATGGTAACAAAAATGTACCTTGCTTGTAAGCCTCTGCTGCTAGATTGACACTGCCTTGTCTCATCATTGGGCATTGTGACATTTGAATACATTATTTTTTTCCCCACAAATTATGAAGAAATGATAAGAAAACCGTGCAAAGAGCAATGATCGACTCATTAAAGTATCTACAGGAACTGAACACGATAAATGTATTTTCCTTGCAATAACAAACGACTGTCATGTGTGTAAACGGGTTAGGCATTCGGTAAGGCACGAGAAAATAAAGGTAATCAGAAATTTTTTAAGCAGGCTCACCTCGATGCAGAGGTCACACATAATAAAATTACAGCCACTTCCACCATGCTTCTTTAGATCCCCATCAAGTTCTTCCAGGCAAATTGTACAGGGTCCGATTTCTTCACTTACGCCACTTCCTGTATGGCATGTTTCGGTTTCAGTCACGCAATCTCCACCGCCATCAGACACTGATATATATGCGCTCGGAGGATCAGATAATTCAAACGCATATATCGACCGGTTAGTGTCATTTACGTATTTTAATAGAGAGTTGTCGTCCTGAAAATAAAATTGCATCGTTAGGATTGAGTTGCTGATATTGCATATCAAGGTCAACGTGATTACAAATTGTAATTAAAATATTTGTACAGCAATAAGTAGCTCTGCTACAAATACTTTAAGCAGCAGAGGTGTTCTACTGCGGTTTACGTTTCTTTTGGAGGGCAGTATCGGCGAATACTAAAGCTTCATAATAAGTCACCTTCTTGACCCTCCTTAAATAGGCTTTGGAAAAAATAATTCGAATTGACATATAGGTAAAAGAGCAAACAGTAGTTGCAAATGAACATTGCATGTTTAAATTAAGCAGAAGCACGTACTTCCAAGTATTAAAAAAAAAAAAAGAAGACAAATACAAAATATGATCTACGTATCACACAAATTAAAGCAGTGAACAACATCGGCTTTTACCAATATCCTAGCTATGTGATTTTCTAAGACCTCTGCTAATGCAACATTAGTAGTGGCAACATCTGTCTTTCCCAGAGTTCGCAACAATTCTTCTTTCAGTTTTCCGATTCTCGACTGCTTGTTCAGTGAAACAACGCAACGTGTGGGCGCGCCTCCGATAGCCGGGATATACGTCACAGCCAACTGCCTCTCCATGGCTCGAGGGAGAGGCACCGAAAGGTACATGAAGGGCTCATAGGTGACAGAGATGTGTTTGCAGACTGCACAGATGACCTGTATCGTTGAATTCGATTTTAAAAAGTTGATAAGAGGAACAAGAATGATTCAATTTTACGGAACAGATATGAATAAACGTTTGCAAATCAAACTTCCTACTTTTATAAGTTGCAAATCTACTGCTAAGTCTCAATACCGCATATTTGTTGAGAAAATAAGTAAAATGTAGAAACGTTCACAGCATGTTAAGTTTTTACTTTTTTTAATAAACCAACCGTGCTTTTAAATTGCCCTTGGAACGTATCTACAATCACACTTCTATTCTCTGTGAGATGTTTTGCCCAGTGTCTATCGGCCTCAGCCTCTGTCTCTCCTTGAGTAGCGATCGCTCCATTCTCACAGTTAAGTAGCACTCTAGAACACTGCGACTCACTACCCCCTAGTCCGTCTTTCCGATGATTCTTTTCTTGATCATCTAGCCGCATTCTCTTGACATTACACTTTTCAAGACCACTATCACACTCAGCGTCAGATCCACTAGATAGACAGTCAACACTGCGATTGCCAGCCTGGACGTTTACTTCTTTTATTCGTTTGATACTGATACTTTTATTGTCAAAGTCATGATTCTCGGTTAGATTCGAATTTTCTAAAGCATTTCTACGGATATTTTCTTTAGGAAACTTTTGAGAGTCATAATGAATCTCGTTGTTGCTTTCCTGTGTTGTGACCAAGAAGTTAGCATTGCTAGTTTTAGCATCCTTCAAAATATCATATAAACCATGATAGCAACTGACATTGTTGGTCGTCAATACATTATCTAATTTGTCTAGTCGGAAATCATTTCCGTTCAATGCCACATCCATATCTGGATCTTCTTGCATTTTATTGTGAATAAAATTAGACTTCGTTTCCACTATTTCGTCTGAATCCAATGTCTCCTCATCATCATTTAATAGCGATCCTCTGGGCGAATTTGCTGCACTGTCTGTCTCAGCCATCGGTGAATCTGAATCTTCAAACAATAGTAATTATTATTTTTGTTGTTATTATTAGTACAGTATGATGATGTTTATGTACTTCAAATGGACAATTTTTTCATACACCATGAAACCTATCTGAAGCCAAATACACTGTAAAAGTATAAACAATGTAACTTATAGATATACCTTACCTCTGGGTGAGCCGGCCATCGTGACATTTGGGCTGTTTGGACACTCAGGAGAAGGGAGGTTGTCATATATTTCACGAGGTTCGACAGGAATGGAGTCAGCACCACTGACAGAGGTAGTGAGAGTCGTATCAGGAGGAGCCAAATTTTGCAGAGGCTCATTTGAGTCGTTTAATTCAGGAGTAGTAGCAGTAGCAGATATTTCATGGTTTTTTGTCAATTTCGCAGTGTTCATTTGCTCATGCAAAGAGTCTAATAGGAGAGCTAGAAACTCCTGACAGTCATGCTGCAATAAGTACAATTTTGGCTATTCAATAGTGCCAGAAAAACTTTGAGGAGGTTTAGCAAATCTTATATAGTCACTAACTTGTCTGTAGTCTTTGAATTGCGGATGATAAGTTGCAAGTGCCTGTTTAAATTCTGCTGGCCTGATAACGCTATACCTGCCGGACCACATCTTTCCTAAAAGCGCTCCAAAATGAGCCATCAACGATCGTGGGTGCACCATGGGCTTATCACAGCTTAACTCCGAATCAAGGAAATGACGCAGCACTGGGGGAGTGGCTGTTAAACATTGCAGTCCAGCAGCCATAAAACAGGTGTTCCCCAAATTGCGAAGACCACACACGCCTGGTGGCGTTGTTACTTCTGCATAACAAATTCAAAAGGTTTTATATGAGCTTGTAACTACAATCAAATTTACACACAAAAAAACTTGCCAGTCTTTTATCCTGCTACACCAATGCACTTACCAATCGCAGAATCATTCTGATCATCGTCAGCCTCAGCAAAGAGATTGTTGAGCATTGGCCCACCAGGTGGAAGAAAAGGGCCATGCTCGACGCCAATCAAGGAATCCCCAATAGGGTCAGCACCAACGTCGACAAAATCCTCTAGTCCCGGTGGCGGTGGCAACGGAATGACACAATCACCAGTGATGACATTAGCTTCCGTCCTAAAAAAATCATTATGAGAAATTTTGAGGAAAGTTTAGTAAGATAAAAGAAAGACAGTTGCAGCTGAGGGTGTCTCACCACGTGTTCTCAATGCCCATGTTGTTGCTGGCGGATGGTATATAATCCTCTTGAAGAGTAAGATTATGGTCGAGAGAGGAAGCCAGAGGACTGAGTCCCGTTGGCTCTGGGGCGTCCGGGATTTCGGATACTCTGGGCGGTTCAATCGCCAAAATACCTCCTACTCCTGCGTCGTTGACTTGGGTGTCCATTCGGACCGCGCCAAAGTCTGGAAACCAGACACGATTTGAGTACGAAAGACGGATAAAAACGGAGACAAAGACAGAGACAACGACCCGCCTAGTAATTCTAACCTATCATATGGGGCGTCTTTGTCTAGACTCTGCGCGGCGAAAATACCATTCAGTTACGAGCAAATACCGAATTCTTAGAAGTTGAAACACGTTGTCTTTTTTTTAGTCGTATATAAGAAACCGAGATTTAAGAGACGGAGGCCGAAGCTCGTCCCTGCCGCGGGCACAGAGTCCCGTAAATCAAGTACAAGTCACGCTCGTCGTTCAATAAGGAATGTTGAGAATTAGAGAGCGCGTTATTCGCGAGTCGAAACCTGGTCAAACAAAAGTATCCTCTTGCAACGATAACGTAATTTGTATTTACGTCAATACGCCACGTATCCGACGACGGTTAAGGCGAAACTTTGATAGCGCGGTGAAACTTTGTTTTTATGACTTCTTACAATTCTACCGTGAAATCCACCGAAGCTATTTCGCTCGCAATCACGTCAGGCCGCCATTACCCCCAGAAATCAACATGTCCGACGTGGTGTGCAGAACGGGTGGGAAGACGTGGAAAATTGTGTTTGCGCGAAAAACGAATTGAGCAATGGTCATGAAACCAGCTTATAAGAATAAAATTCTTGAAAAAACATGCAAACCGTGAATCACTAACACTAGGAAATCAGAGAAAGAAAATGATCATCAATTTCATCTATGCTGTAATTTCAAATACCGACGATCGGCTAACTGTGGACTGACTGAAGACTGCTGGCTTCGTGCGTAAATCAAAAATGGACGAGATAAATTCAACGTAAATTCTTTGTTAAATAGCGCCCTCTGCGTCCTACCCTGCAGGCTCAACTCGAGTCAGAAGATGGTCGATACTGTGTGTTACCATCACTTAACGCTTCTACCCAGATAATGTAAAGTCAGATATTTGACTATGGGTGCGATGCTACTATCTCCATAGAAAAGTAATATGGCTATTTGTGTATAAGCGATGCATCCATGTACATTAAGTGAAGCCTTATGGAACTTTTCGTAAACAAAAATGGACGAGATAAATCCGTCGTAAAGCGACGTTCTCTGTGTCTTTTCTTGCACGCGCAACTCCATCCGTCAAGCGGTCGGTACGGAAAGACGACAGGAACTGACGTTACCATCGCTCGCCGCGTGTACCCAGATCGCAACAGGCAATCGTCAGCAGAAAAATAATTTAGAAAAATTTAAAGATTATCAATGTTCCTTGTTTCAACTTCTAGTCATATTACCTGGTTCAATTGCGACTCTGTCTGCTGACCCCCCAACCCAAGATTGTTCGAAAATTTATTATCAAGTGGCCCAGGTTACAATTACTTATATCTGTCCACTTTATTATACATTTATGGAAGTGCCCGTGTTGATTGTAGAAATTTCGAATTTGTAAATACGTATTTCCGACAAAGTCGATACTATTTTAAGCGGAATTTTAGCACTTTTCCCGTAACCCCTAATATATAATATTACCCAGAGGATACAATTCTGTGATAATACTATATATTGAATATCAGAAACTAATGACTGATGTTACCTGAAGACGGATTTTTCGGACTCTTAATAATCAAATTCTCATCAATTATCTAAGATTTACCTGTTAAAAAAATACAAATGAAAGATTGCAAGACCTTTCGGAAGCTTCAAGATTGTTCTACTTCCAACCATCCATTGGTCTTTTCTGAGACAAGATTCTCATCTATTGAAGTATTTCTATACAGGCCCGCCAACAAAGTTTAAGAATTTTGCAGACTGAGGGTGAAAGACGAATTTTTCTAAGCGAAGAGGAGACATTTACAGACCGTTAATGAGTTACATTATATATGTTAAAATTACAAGGAACTTGTTAGAAATTCATGTGATAGCTTAGTAATCATCCAAGAAAAATGTGTTCAGGTGGAATTTACTCTGACTAAACTAGAGAAATCCGAATGTATCACGATTCCACATGCGTTACTCATTATCCAAGCATGAAGTTTATTGTCAATGAGTTAAATTTCAGCAAGAATCAAATTGTCATTCGAAAAACTACAATATGTTAGTATTCTACTAGTGAAAATGAGTTCACTTATGCTCGTTTCCACACCAACGCAAGCGGTAGAGCGCCCGACGCGTTTTCTTTTTACGTGGTATCCCCAGTAGGCCTACTCCACGGAGAATAGTTGCAAGATCGATCGTACGTTCTCCAAAACATTGCGAATGAGTTTTTTTCACATGTTAATTACGCTAAATTGTTTCCCAATAAATTTGTACCCGCAGAAATTCGCAGTTTGTCCGAAATTTTACAGTTCATTTAACCCGCTGACTCGTTATTATCGATGAAAGATGGTTGTTTTAATTATGGATGAAGGGTGATTGTTATCTTATATCCGAAGGGCGATTGACTTTGGATGTTCGCAAACGGATTTTTTTCTTATGAGATATGAGATAACCACTGAAATAGAGAACCTGGTGAATACGCAAATCAATCAGAAACTGGACCAAGATCGAAAACACGAATCCCTGTAAGACTTTGGCATTTATCTATCGGAAGACGATGCAGAAATCTCTGAAGAAATGGAAACAAATCGGAGTAGAATAAGCACAACCACCCAGATACGACAGAGCTGTATAATTCTACAGTGAAATACAAGCCAAACATGACCTACGAGCGATTCGATAAAAAAAAAACTCTTACACTACAACGATCGCAATAAAAGACCGTTTAACCAATATAAAAAAAAATACAGCTGAATAAATTTTACTACAGTTTGTGATCATGATGATTCTGAACCACATTGCTAAATCTGTGTATCGATGAAAACAGATGACTGACCCTGAACTAGACCTAAGCCTCAAAAATGAAACGTTCATTTTTCAATACAGTCAACGGAACTCACGTTACCTGGAAAAGATGAAAATATAATTAGTGACATACGTCGATACAGACACAAATATACTTAGCTTAGGTAAGTGAGCAATATAATTAACGAAAAAAGAGACGAACTGATTAGTTAAAACAGACTGAAGATTTGTTTGGCTGAAACAGGCGAGAAGTTTGATTAGCTAAAACGGACAAAAAGTTTGATTACCTGATACGAATAAAAAGTTTGATTGGCTGAATCGGACAAGAGGTTTTATTAGCTGAAACAGACAAAGAGTTTGATTAGCTGAAACAGACAAAGAGTTTGATTAGCTGAAACAGACAATAGGTTTAATTAGCTGAAACAGACAAAAGGTTTAATTAGCTGAAACAGACAAATGGTTTTATTAGCTTAAACAGACAAAAGTATGGTTAGCACAATCACAAGTCATACACTGACAAAAAATGGGTCAAGTCCAACATGATATTCACTTTAATATTCGCTGCTTCGATTATTATTTGCATGGCTGAGTGAAAAATATTTTAAATATTTTGATTCGACATCTCTTTCTGCTTTGAGTTATTGTAGTGAATATTTTTTTCTACCGAACATTCTATAGTTCTTAGTTCATTTGTTACAAAATTGGTTTTGTTGCCCTAAAATAGAAAATAATATGATCAGTCAAACAAGTATTCTTGTTCCTGCGCGTTGAGCGCTGGTTTTCAAATGTCGCACTTTCTCTCATAACTGAAGGGTATCAAGTCCACGCGCAAAAGGCGTCGTGGAACTTGAAAATTTTATAATTCGTTGAAAAGTTGCCTGAAGAACTGTAAAATCAGCACGTTGAGAGTGCGCAACTTTTTTATATACTGTTTGCAAAATAGACGTGCAAAAAAACGTGTCCAACTTCAGTTATTAATTTACGCCCATGAAGCTCCGTCCAATTTTCGTTACTAATTTACGCGCATGAAACTGCGTTCAATTCTCGTGATTAATCTACGCGCAATAAGGCGCGACAGATTAAACTCTCAAAAAATTTGTATTTTCTGGAACTTGTCCCAAAAATTCTGTAGAAACCCAATCCGCATCTGCATCTTTTAGATATCATACATTGCTATGCGGATTGTTGTTCTCAGATTACAAATCAAATTGAAATTGGGAGAGAGGTTGGAGGGCATGCATTATTGTGTGGCGTGACGGTCGGCGGTCCTCTTCGACGCGAAGTCTTCGAGCTCAGCATCTCTCCCCATCTAGCGTACCACGGAACGCGATAGATGGTCCAGAGATGCGTTTTGCCCATTCAGACGATCACAGAGATTAATCGAATGGAATAACGATCGGTAATGACTAAATAATTGAATTACATAACGACTGAAAAATGGTTGCACATTTACAATAAGTGGAAAATTCAATTTCGTTTATATTCAAATGTTTTCAAATACTCGAGAGACTCGAATACGGAGTCTTTTGGGAAAATTTCTGTGATCGTTTCACGCTGTGGATTACAAAAGTTAGTAGCATCACGGTACATCGCGACCTTCATACCCTCGCCTGTTTCCCAACGAAGCCACCCAACGGAAAAGAGAGATTCACACACTCATGCATAAACCCCGCGACGGATCCCAAAACGTCTACCTACCTACCCGGTTACCTATATTCGACCTAAACGATTCTCCATTTTTTCCAACAGACATCATTCTTCATCATTTGCGCCGTGGTCACTGACTTACATTTTCGTTGGTTACCTGTTGGGAGCAAAATGTTTTTGTATCGTAGTCTGCCTTCTCAGAATACAGTATCGCGGTTGTATCCCGCCAACTCTAATATTGCATTTGTTATTTTAGTAAATTTTGGCAGACTATCGGTACATTAAGCTTTTGTAAAAGTGATTAAAACATCTTGAATGCCAATTAGCATTTTTCTAAGCGAGCTAAGCCTGCAGTTGATCAATACTTGTTGGATGTTAAAAGATTGAAAATTTACGTTACGTTATGCCAGACTTTGGAATTTTATCAATTTAACAATAATGTTGATATTTGAATACTTTTAGAACCTCAGGTGAACCCACCACTTAAACGGCATCATCGGTAAATTCGAACGTAGATTATTACATCAGTTACGAAGTACAATTCGATCTCGCGAGTGCCGAGTAAGCGATGGTTACCTGTCGCGATGCTCATTCCACTTTTAGCAACGTGTAAAATTACTACCCTTAAGTAAGCTACAGTAAAATAAATTGCGAAAAAACAATTATTCGACTGAAAGTCAAGCACGTTGCGATCGTGAATGAGCCTATCCATGCAGCTAAGAAATCGAAGATTTGTGTAACAATTGTTACCGCCACGCCACGTGACAGAGGAATCCCAGGGAAATACCCGTAACCTAACACGTGCAAACTCACCAACGTTGCCGAGAAATGGAAAAGTTACTAGGAAGTCGCTGCTTAAATCTGTAAAAAACAAGACAAGACACTTGAATTAATTTAGCAAATTGGCTTTTCGGTTTTCAAATGACTTATTACTGTTGTCTATTTTCATATTTATGCACTCCATGTTATGCAAGAACAAAAGTTCGGCCTCAAATGTACCACCTTGAATTATCAATCCATAATTAAAATTAGTATTGTTACCTCGACTCTGGGCTGCTCACACTTTCATACGCAGCAGTTCCTGTGGCACCTCAGGTTTATTGGTGAAGCGATGCACTTTTTACATTATACAGATCTTCACTAGCCTTTTATAGTCCAAAAATCCACACCACAATAACACTCACTGATTCTGCACTCACTTTTTATGCTACAGCTGTCTGTTTGAACCGACTGAATAATCTTGCTAACAATGCAACAGCGTATTTGCCGAAAATAAGCCAAAAAAATAGTAAAATTCGCACACGACGCACAGAGACAAAACACATATCACTAAAATCTGAAGTTACACAAAACAATGAAAACTCGGGACACGAAATTCACCTTCAAGGTTCGCAGGATGTTTTTGTATCAGTGACTCGGTTTTTCTTCAGGCTACACGCGGCTCCTCGTGTATTATTCACAGATGATTATGGTGGAAATGCACTGATCGAATAACGTTACACAACCTGAAGAACGCGGTCTGAATGTTGAACTGATACTGAGAGCATGTGACTTCGCTCCGACTGTTCGGAATCGACTCACACAGCCCGGCACTCAGAAGAAAGTAAAATCAGTTCTCTGGAGTACGGAACATAATAATCCCCCCCCCCGGCCTCTCGCTGCCGTTTGGCCGTTGGCGGTGGGGTAGCTGCACGCGCCACCTAGCTGCCAATATTATTATAGCCATTCTGCTGTACACAGCTGTCCTAAGATTTTCAGATGACGTACGTGCTGCAATAGACGAACAGATGATGACCATAGCTGTGTTCCTGGATTTTGCAAAAGCATTCGACTCGATAGATCACAAACTGCTACTGACCAAGCTGCGCAGACTAGGCTTCTCAACGGAGGTCATTCGATGGCTATATGCTTACCTCGCAGGACAAAAACATGCGATAAGAAATGGATAATATAGGTATATCTTCGTGGCAAGAGTGCTGGACGGGAGTCCCACAAGGCAGCGTATTAGCACCACTGCTATTCTCACTCTTCATCAACGACCTTCCCACGTGTCTGCGCTACTGCAATCATCTTTTCTACGGTGATGATAGTGTTATTTATCTCACCTGTAAATTAAGCGAACTGGAAGAAAGTGTAACCAAGATTAACGAAGATCTTGCGGCAATTATGGAGTGGTGCAAGGAAAATAGACTCAAAATGAATGCCACAAAGACAAAAGCAATTATCTTCGGCAGCGCCTTTAACATTAATTCTATAAATGTCGATCAGCTACCAAAACTCATACTGGGCGAGGAAGAAATAGAATACGTTGACAACTTCAAGTATCTAGGAGTCATGCTCGACCCGAGGCTCTCATGGACTTATCAGGTCACAAGAGTATGCAACTCAGCGTCAAGAACACGATACTGTCTTCGCCAATCGGTAAATAAGGTCGGGGTGTCATTAAAGCGACAGCTGGTCGTCAGTCTGGTACTCCCAGTATTTGACTACTGTGCAACAGCTCTTATAAATCTAAACCTTAACCTGGAGAAGAAGTTATGTGTTGCGCTGAACTGTGCCAGATTCGTACTGCGAAAACGACTTGGCGAGCACATCGATGGCCCGCGCCTTAATCTCGGATGGCTTTCACCGGAAAATCGTTGCCTATATTTGATAGGCTGTCTCTTCTAAGGCATCCTTGTACTCAACAAAAATGCCCTGCTAGGAAAGCACATCAGACTTAATCATAATGTAGCCAGGCACAGAGATAATAACAGAACCGATACGCTAATTGCGCGAATTCCAAGGACAACTATGTTCAAAAACTCATTCATAATTACTGGCACTGATCTCTGGAATTCGTTACCGCCGGACATTACAACAAGAACAACACTGGAGGAATTTAGGACGCGATGTTTCCGTTACCTTCACGCGATGGAGTAAACAAACTACGATTAGCAGTGCCTTGACGAAATACAGTGCTGTGAAATGAACGTATTCAATCCTAGCAATCGATAAATTAAATTATCATTTTTATTTTGCTATGTTAAGCAATCTGATACTGAGAGACCATACAATTAATATTACCTAAAATCTTGTACGATTCCTTGTTTATTATTATTTTATTTCATTTCGTTTTTTTTATTTTTTTTTCTTCGCTTTTTTATTCTATTTTTATATCGGTATACCTGAATATCTGTATATTATTGATATAATTAACAAAAACTGTGTACTCTGTATAAACAATAATAATTACATAATTGTATGCCTTATGGCCGTTAGAGGACTTTGTTCTACAGCCAATAAATAAATATTACATTATTACATTCTGGTCATGAAATGATGTAGGTGAAAAATGATCACTGCATATTCTCCAACAATTCTTTAGACATGTTACTTCAATAGCCTCCATCCATTTTTTTTTCAACTCATTTTCATGAGGAAACCTGGATAATCAGTAAGACGTGAACGAAGTTGGCTGGTGAGATGATGAAGTAAATGAATCGCAAAGAAAAATAATAAATAATTATAAAGGTTATATTAGTTGCATGAAAAAGAATGGTAGAAAATAAAGCTAGCTGTGAAGAGAGCTTTTTGTTACAATAAAGTGAATGATAAAGTAGGATGAGAATAGAACTGAAGTAGGTTAAAAAGAACAGAAATGTAAGAAAATGTAACACTGGAAGGCAATCATTTGAGAATATCATTATATAATGACGAAAAACAAAAATGAATAAAATTGTATTTTCTTTCATTCTCGTATGAATATATTTCGATAAAATCTTAAAAATTAACAAATATTCTCAATTATTTTTTGTTATTTGAAAAAACTAAAGGGACAATGTCTTAATTTAATTATTCATAAAAAATTTACTGAACTGTTCAGCATAACGTTAGAAGTACTACACGTTAGAATTCCCTTAAAAAATTGCTTTCATTGATGAAGAGTACTTACTGGTGGAAACTGCGGGTTTTGTCAAATGGGATGGGCTGCTTTTTGCAGACAGCACAAGTTATCGTCATCGTACTTTCTCAGTAACAAGAACTCAATAAATAAGCTGATAATTTTTGTATCACGTAATCTTTGAAAGTATAAATCGCGATTTTCTATACATTACTTTGAATAATCTTAATGATTTGGATACTTCGCGAATTGCTGTAAACAAACAAAACAAACTAACCTATACGCCGTTAAGTCTAGTGCCTGACCGTACGTGGTCCGAGAATTCAAATTTTGCTAGGCGCGTGCAGCTACCCCCACTGCTCCCGCTCGATGGGAAGAGCGGCAGAGAGGGCGGGAGCGCCGAGCGGAATCAGTCGTCTCCGAGCAGTAGAAGCGGAATTACGCGTTCGTGGTCGGGATTCAACATTCCTTCAAAAAACCGAGTTACTGAAATAAACACATCCTGCGAACGTTGAAGGTGAATTTCGGGTGCCGAGTTTTCATCGTTTTGTGTAACTTCAGATTTCAGTGATGTGTGTTTTGTCTGTGCGTCGTGTGTCAATTTTACTATTTTTTTGGCTTATTTTCGGCAAATGCGCTGTTAGCAAAATTATTTAGTCGGTTCAAACAGACTGCTGTAGCACAATAAGTGAGTGTAGAATCCGAGTGTTATTGCGGTGCGGACTTTTGGACTATAATAAACTAGTGAAGATGTGAATGATGTGAAAAGTGCGGCGCTTCACCGACAAACCTGAGATGCTGCAACTACTGCATGTGGAAGTGTGGAGCAGCAGTTCTTCACAGATTTAAGCAGAGATTTCCGAGTAACTTCTCCATTTCTCGGCAACGTTGGTGAGTTTGCATGTGTTAGGTTATGGGTATTTCCCTGGGATTCCTTTGTCACGTGGCGTGGCGGTAACAATTGTTACACAAATCTTCGATTTCTTAGCTGCATGGATAGGCTCATTCACGATCGCAACGTGCTTGACTTTCAGTCGAATAATTGTTTTTTCGCAATTTATTTTACTGTAGCTTACTTAAGGGTAGTAATTTTACACGTTGCTAAAAGTGGAATGAGCATCGCGACAGGTAACCATCGCTTACTCGGCACTCGCGAGATCGAATTGTACTTCGTAACTGATGTAATAATCTACGTTCGAATTTACCGATGATGCCGTTTAAGTGGTGGGTTCACCTGAGGTTCTAAAAGTATTCAAATATCAACATTATTGTTAAATTGATAAAATTCCAAAGTCTGGCATAACGTAACGTAAATTTTCAATCTTTTAACATCCAACAAGTATTGATCAACTGCAGGCTTAGCTCGCTTAGAAAAATGCTAATTGGCATTCAAGATGTTTTAATCACTTTTACAAAAGTTTAATGTACCGATAGTCTGCCAAAATTTACTAAAATAACAAATGCAATATTAGAGTTGGCGGGATACAACCGCGATACTGTATTCTGAGAAGGCAGACTACGATAAAAAAACATTTTGCTCCCAACAGGTAACCAACGAAAATGTAAGTCAGTGACCACGGCGCAAATGATGAAGAATGATATCTGTTGGAAAAAATGGAGAATCGTTTAGATCGAATATAGGTAACCGGGTAGGTAGGTAGACGTTTCGGGATCCGTCGCGGGGCTTATGCATGAGTGTGTGAATCTCTCTTTTCCGTTGGGTGGCTTCGTTGGGAAACAGGCGAGGGTAGGAAGGTCGCGATGTACCGTGATGTTACTAACTTTTGTAATCCACAGCGTCAAACGATCACAGACATTTTCCCAAAAGACTCCGTATTCGAGTCTCTCTAGTATTTGAAAACATTTGAGTATAAACGAAATTGAATTTTCCATTTATTGTAAATCTGCAACTATTTTTCAGTCGTTATATAATTCAATTATTTAGTCATTACCGATCGTTATTCCATTCGATTAATCTCTGTGATCGTCTGAATGGGCAAAACGCATCTCTGGACCATTTATCGCGTTCCGTGGTACGCTAGATGGGGAGAGATGCTGAGCTCGAAGACTTCGCGTCGAAGAGGACCGCCGACCGTCACGCCACACAATAATGCATGCCCTCCAACCACCCTCCCAATTTCAATTTGATTTGTAATCTGAGAACAACAATCCGCATAGCAACGTATCTGATATCTAAAAGATGCAAATGCGGATTGGGTTTCTACAGAATTTTTGGGACAAGTCCTAGAAAATACAAATTTTTTGACAGTTTAATCTGTCGCGCCTTATTGCGCGTAGATTAATCACGAGAATTGAACGCAGCTTCACGAGCGTAAATTAATAACTGAAGTTGGACACGTTTTTTCGCACGTCTATTTTGCAAAAAGTATATAAAAAAGTTGCGCACTCTCGACGTGCTGATTTTACAGTTCTTCAGGCAACTTTTTAACGAATTATAAAATTTTCAAGTTGCACGACGCCTTTTGCGCGTGGACTTGATACTTTTCAGTTATGAGAGAAACCGCGGCGTTTGAAAACCGGCGCTCGACGCGTAGGAACAAAAATCTCGGTAGTATATACCGATAGTGAAAAATCGTAGCGTAAGTATTTATTAAATATATCTGAAACGTACAGAAATACTCGTTTAACTGATCGTATTATTTTCTGTTTCAGGGCAACAAAACCGATTTCTTAACAAATGCACTGAGACCCTTAAAATGTTTCTAAAAAGATATTCACTTTAATAACTCAAAGCAGAAAAGGATGTTGAATCAAAAAATTTAGAATGTTTTGTATTCGTCGATACAATTGATAAACGACGCAATGAATATTAAAGCGAATATCATGTTGGTTCCTACCCATTTTTTGTCAGTGTATGAACTTATGTGACGGTGCTAACCATCCCTTCGTCTGTTTCAGCTAATAAAACCTTTGTCCGTTTCAGCTAATCAAACCTCTTGCCTGTTTTAGCTAAACAAATTTTATGTTTGTTTCAACCAATTATTTTGCCTCGTTTTTCGTTAATTATATTTTTCACTTACCTAAGCTCAGTATATTTTTGTCTGTATCGACGTATGTCACTAATTATATTTTCATCTTTTTCAGGTTACTGAGTTCTGTTGACTGTATTAAAAAATTAACGTTTTATTTTTGAGGCTTAGGTCTGGTTCAGGGTCAGTCATCTGTTTTCATCGATACACAGATTTAGCAGTGTAGTTCAGAATCATCATGATCACAAAGTGTAGTAAAATTTATTCAGCTGTATTTTTTTTTTATATTGGTTTAACGGTCTTTTATTGCGATCGTTGTAGTGTAAGAGTTTTTTTTATCGAATCGCTCGTAGGTCATGTTCGGCTTGTATTTCACTGTAGAATTATACAGCTCTGTCGTATTTTGGTGGTTGTGCTTATTCTACTCCGATTTCTTTCCATTTCTTCAAAGATTTCTGCATCGTCATCTGATAGGTAAATACCAACGTCTTATAGCGGTTCGTATTTCCGATGTTGGTTTAGTTGTTGATTTTTTCGCGTATTCACCAGGTTCTCCATTTTAGTGACTAGCTTTTACCTCATAAGAAAAAGAAACCGTGCGCGAACATCCGAAGTCAATCGCCGTTCGCATATAAGATAAAAACAATCACCCTTCATCCATAATTAAAACAACCATCTTCCATCCGTAATTAAAACAACCACCTTTCATCCATAATTAAAACAGTCATCTTTCATCGATAATAAATAGTGCGCGGGTTATATGAACTGTAAAATTTCGAACAAGTTGCGAATTTCCGCGGGTACAAATTGATTGGGAAACAATTCAGCATAATTAAAATGTGAAAAAAACTCGGTTGCAATGCTTCGAAGAACGTAAGATCGATCTTGCAAGTATTCTCTGTGGAGTAGACCTACTAGGGATACCACGTAATAAAAAAAAACGCGCCGGTTGCTCTACCGCTTGCGGTGGTGTGGAAACGAGTGAACTTATTTTTACTGGTCAAATACTAACATATTGTAGGTTTTTAAATGACAATTTTATTCTTAACTCATTGTCAATAAAACTCATGCTTTCATAATGTGTAACGCATGTGGAATCGTAATACCTCCTGATTTCTCTAGTTAAATCAGAATGAATTCCACGTAAATACATATTTGTTTTTGATGAATTTCGTTTCTTAAATAAAGTTAACAAAGTGCACATACCTTTTGCAATTTAGAGTTTGGCAATTCTACCATCTTTATTCCCCGCTGGGCCTTTCGCAGTCTATACAGTAAAATTGTTGAATTGTATAAAAATTCGAAAGTTTTACTCGCTACTCACTGAACAACTCGACTTTTTGGAGAAAATAGTTCAATTTCAATTGCCCATCCGGCACAACATTCCCAGTATTTTTTTTTTCAGGAATCTTTTGTGGTACAAGAATTCATGAATTCAAATTTAACAGCGCCTTTTATGTGTAAACTTGATACTTCAAGGTTCTGAGCACAAATCATTCAGCGCAGTAGCTAACACGCGTGACGCACAGACATTGATCAAACAATTATCAACTTTACTGTTTGGATCGAATTATGTTCATCCGGAATCAACCGGGTGCTCGGATTAAGTTGTTACAATGAAACACTATATTTGCATATTAAATGAGCAAGTCGCCCGTGACAAACGATAAAGAACAAAAAAAAACAAAGCTCGTTCAAAACAGTCTACTAAAAATAAAAAAACAACGATATTCAAATTTTTTACGATCGAGATACGGGTGATCCGTCTAAAAGACACATTGTACAAGATGGAATACAATAAGAAATTAACTCACATCTTCGCTTTTGAATCTATATTGTAGAAAATTATTTAAAAATTTTCATGACAAATATGTATACCCGCTTGATTTCTAGATTACTCAACTGAATCCACTGTAAATACTTTTTCCAAAAAATCGTTACATTCATATACATAAAAATAAAGGCAATTAATATGATAACTTGCGTTTAGTAATATTATCAATTGATTCGAGACGCAATTAAAAAACATTATACATATGTACTACTTTCGAGAGAAGGGAAGTGATTCGTCAAGAATGCAAATCAAATATCACTTGGAATAAAAAATATGAATATTTGAGTAGGATAACTTTTGAACGGGTGATTATTTAATTATTTTTACTGAAAGTATAATTGTGAATAAAAAAGTGTGTACAAAAGGTCGTACCAATATCTCCTTTTCACTTCGTGGAATTCTTCTTCTACCTGAGTCTGCAAAATTTATAAATTCTTTTTGCGGAAATCTATAGAAATACTTCGATAGATCAGAAACTTGTCTCGGAAAAGACCAATAGAATATTGGAAGCAGAACACTTTTGAAGCTTCCGAAAGGTCTCACAACCCTTCATCTGTATTTTTTTGACAGAGATATCGTAGATAATTGATGAGAATTTCATTATAAAGAATCCGGAAAATCCATCATCAGGTAATATCAGTCGTCAGTTTCTGATATGCTATAAATAGTATTATCACACAATTGTATTCTCTGGGTAATATTGTTATTAGGGGTTACGGGAAAAGTGCTAAAATTCCGCTTAAAATAGTATCGACTTTGTCGGAAATACGTATTTACAAATTCGAAATTTCTACAATCAACACGGGCACTTCCATAAATGTATAATAAAGTGGACAGACATGAGTAATTATAATCAGTACCGCCTGATAATAAATTTCGGAACAATCTTGAGTTTCGGGGTTAGCGGGTAGAGTCGCAATCTAATCAGGTAATATGAAGTAAAAAAAAAAGGAACCGTGATCATCTTTAAATTTTCTTAAATCACTTTTGTGATAATGATTGCTTGAAGTTCATCGGAGTTTGTTACAGCATGGACTCAAACATTAGTAACAATCGAATCTTACCTAATTTCCAAAAAATATTCACAAGGAGTATTTTTATGTAGAAAGGTCTTGGTTTTCCGTTGTAAGTGAACTGTATTTCCAAAAAAACCACGACAATCTAATGTCAGTTAAGATATTATTTTTATATGTGAGCTGCATCTTCTTTCGGAATAAAGATATGAGCGTTGACTGAAGCATACGTATTATTATCCTCAGTTAACGGTACGAGTTAAGTATTAAACACGTACAGAAATAACATAAGGTACATATAGGAACAACTATATATCTCCATTCCTTGACTAACTGCTTCGACTCTGTCCCCCATCCTCTGTATTAAGAAAAGGTTTCTAACTCTGTTAACAGTAAACCAGGTACATGTTTATTGAGCATCTATTTAGAAAACATTATTTTTGTCGATCCGATGGAGTTAGATTGACATTGCTGAATTTGCCCAAATGAATTTGCGTAGTTGAAAAGTATATGGCGTCCAGACAGGGTTATCTGAAAATTTCAGCCTGTTTACGTTAGTCATTTTATAGGCATAATAATATTCGACTCTACATTATCTGGGTACACGCGGCGAGCGATGGTAACGTCAGTTCCTGTCGTCTTTACGTACCGACCGCTTGACGGATCGAGTTGCGCGTGCAAGGAAAGACGCAGAGAACGCCGCTTTACGATGAATTTATCTCGTCCATTTTCGTTTACGAAAAGTCCCATAAAGCTATCAGTCTTCATGGATAATATATCTTCAGTCAACGCTGTCTATGAGGTCTATGATTTCGCAGTACTACGGATCGACAGCGGCCATTTAAAAAACGAAACTTGGAGGAAGCGAGAGAGATGGATATTAAAAAGAGATAGGGAGAATGAAAAAAAAATAATGTATACATACAATACGAGGCTGTTTATCTGCTTTGCCCACTTTGTATTCAGTTCAGCGTCAGAGTTGTCATCGGCGGTCGAGAGTCAGCTGAATAAGCGCATTGGATCCGAGGCGGGCGATCACATGCGCGATAAGATAATAAAAATGATCCACCAGAACTGTCGTCAGGGTGTCTACCCGCGCTCAAGCGTAAACAGGTTTGAAGTACCAGAGGACAAAGTGCCCTGGTCCAAGGAATTTCCCGATTACAATCCTGCGTCGTACTCGGCGCCCACTATCCAGGGACAGCCGTGGGCAGATCCAGACATTAGCGATCCCCAATTCACTCCCAAGTGGAATGACGTGGATGGTAAGAATTACGATAATACGCTTTGAACTTTCAACTCGTATTATTTATTTTAATTGTCATGTCCTGACGACTTCCTTTTCGGCAATCCCCCCAGGCAACGTCAGCCGCAAAAGCCACACCGGTGAGTATGCGATCAACGATAAAGGATTTCCACTGAATCCGGTGGGTCGCACAGGAATCATTGGCAGGGGTCTACTGGGTCGCTGGGGGCCAAATCACGCAGCAGATCCGATAGTTACACGTTGGAAAAGAAATGGAACTGGTGCCGTTGAGATAAGCAGAGTGACAGAAAATCCTATCCTTCAGTTTATCGCTGTGCAGAGGAAAGACTCTGGGGACTGGGCTCTTCCAGGGGGGATGGTGGATCCTGGAGAAGTTGTAACTTCTACACTTAGAAGGGAATTCATGGAAGAGGCAATGAACTCGTTGGAGAAGGATGAGGCACAGGTTGAGGAGCTGAAAGAATCGCTGGCAGAATTCTTCAAGAAAGGAGATGAAGTGTTCAAAGGGTATGTTGACGACCCGAGAAACACTGATAATGCGTGGATTGAAACGGTAGCTTTAAACTTTCACGACGAAAACGGAAGCATTGTTGGCAAGCTGGAGTTAAGCGCTGGAGACGACGCCGCTAATGTTTGCTGGACTGACGTTAATAAAGAGCTTGAATTGTACGCTAGTCACAGAGATTTCATTAAACGAACCGCACAAATGCATAACGCACATTGGTAGCAAAAAATTTTTAAAACGAGATCGAAGATTATAGTTGGTACTAAATATGTACATGTGGTTCAAGGCTATTTTTTATATACGCTAAGGTAAGATTGTTGTTATTATTATTATTATTTCATGAAAAATGTTAAATCATATTTTTCTAACAAGTATTATAATCTATTTTTCTACTAACCTTTGGAGATAAGCGATAACAGAAAATCCGGAATAATTTTATCAGATACAAACGTTCACTTTGATTAATTTTCATAATTCAGTTTCAGAATATTTGAGTACAAAGTAGACTGTACACCATTTTTTGTCATTAGAGACCATAGTTACAATTTTTACAATGTAAGTTTTATTCTTCAACACATAATATAAAAAATTAAACGTAATACAATAAAATTATTTTATATACTTGTATAGAGATCCAAAACTTGTTTTCTTTCTCTCTCTCTCGCTCTCCTTATAATTAGATATCGTTCTTTTTCGGGCCTTGCAATGAAACAGTTCGTTCAACGAGAATATACTGTGCCACAGAATTGTACGTATGACGAAATACGAAAATACTCCCTTACATAAATCTAGTACGTAACCATTATTATAATTCAGTCAGGTAAAGACGCCTTCTCACAATTATCTCATTGTCAAACTTAGTAATTTGGAAAGTTATTTACAACGGTTTTCAGCCACAATTTTAGCAACAAAGTTTACAAATCTATTGTACACCTAATATCTATGGCATCAGATTGACAGATATTAAGCATGTCATACACAGTTATCTAATATCTATCTATCGTAAAATAGTGGGATATGATTAGTTGAAAATTGATTTTGATTATCCATTTTGCTATCTCTACCAGTTTTATACATTGTATAGCTGCGCAGGAATGGACTTTAATGCTTTTGCGATAGTCCTAGGTAACACATATGCCAAGAATATCAAGACACTTTGCAACGTATCTAATTCTGAACAACTGTGACTCCACCTGCTCAATATTTCCGATCTGAACAAGTCGTAGGCAGCTACGTTCTTCATCAAATAATTCAGACGCGTATGCGGAAGGAAAAGATCTGCTTCTCATAAGCCGACCAACTGCACCGGCAAATAGCTAGACTTGTTAGTGTGCATTTGAGTTTTTTCTATCGGCAAACATCTTGTAGAATCATTTGCAAATTCCGGCTCATGGACTTTTTGTTGAGTTGATTTTTCCAAGTTCAATGCATGCTGAGCCTGAGGCTGACCCAGTTTCGCTGCCTCTGTAAATAGCTTTCGTGCCATCTTCATGTTCACCTCCAATCCGCCTCTACCCTGAGCGTGGAAAACTCCTAAGTTGTACATCGCATCAGCATGCCCATTTTCTGCAGCGGCGCGATATCGTTTAGCAGCCTGAAAGTTGAGAGATTATCAGACGAAAACTTTTACTCTCCAGTTAGTAGGTTTGTTTTCGCTACCTCTTTGTGGTTTACTGAAGTACCCAGTCCCATCTCATGGCATACAGCAAGATTAAACATACTAGCTGAAGATGCCAAGCTAGCACCGGCAGAAAAGTGTTTCACAGCTTCTTTGTGGCGTTTTTCCTCCAGCGCCTTCATTCCCATTTGGAATTCAAATTCTCCCATCACTATTCGATGGATCCTTGTGAAGTCATCCCCTGCATCCTGAAGGGCCTAAGCGAAAGGGACAATTATTAATAATTCAACAAAACGGAAATGTACAATCAAACAATGTTCAATTCAACCAATGTAAAAAATAACATTAACATTTCAAAGTACAGATCTTGGCATCTTTACCTCTTCAATGGTGATTGGTCCGTAAGGTTTTTGTGAAGTACAACTAGAGTCTTCTGAGCTCTCTTGACGGTCTTCACTCCGGTCCCCATTTCCTACGCAATTGGTTATCGGCAAGATGTGATGCGGTTCAAAGGACATAAGTCCATTCAACAACTTGGAAATACCAACTTGGTGCGCCTGAGATATTCTTCTACGCCACACAGCTTCAGGGTCAGGACCGAAAAATCTTCGATGAATACAAAGCGACTGGCACACCACCAAGCCCAATGCGAGGAGTCCGGACTGAGCAAAAGTGATTAAAGTTTATTTAGAAAATCGTATAAGTGTCATGAATTAAAATAGTGGGTGGAAAGTTACCATCTTACCCATTCAACGGCTTCGACCCAAGAATATTTTGGATTCCAACGGTACCCGCGGCTCTTGTCGCCGTCAGGTCCAGCGGCTCCGAATCCGCGACAGATGTTGAAGTATCGCGATATCGAATAATCAATGGAAACTTGTTTATGAACTTTAGAAGTTTGGTTAACCTCACTTTTACTACCACCACTACCATCTTGCGACGTGTGTGGGTATATGTTTGTCCAACAGTTGGCCCGTCGCTCCAACGACTCGCGAATTCCACGTGATACAAATTTCCACATTTTACGATTCGTTCAAGAAACGTTGAAACGCGGGCTTTACCTAATTATGTGAAACTGGACACCGATCAAGCCCTAAAATTTAAACACCTTATCCTATCCCAACTACCAAATCCCACAGAACACCGCCAAGGTCCGAAGCCTGCACTTCAGAATCTCCTCTGGCAAGTTACACATACATACGACATGCATCGTCGTCGACCGCGCGAGTGCGCATGTGTGACGTATTTATTTCGGCTGCTGCACATAAGCAGACAAGTATAGTACACATATTACGTGTGCATAGAGGTAGGATATATTCAATTCGGAGTATTACGCGCCGACGTGAAATAGTAAATATCCTCTTTCACTCTTTGCAAACTTATCGGGTTGAATTTTTTCTGGCAACTCTGAAGACGCAGGTTTTTGACAGCCGACAAAAACTCTACATATACAGTATCTGGAACCTGTTTGATGATGAATAATATGTAATAATCTCGTTCAGTCAACGGATATAACTTTAATTATATATTCACTTATATTCGTTTCATAATGCTGATCAAATTCAATTTGCAACATGGTTACTGCACAACTTAAGTTTCGATTATTTCCGACCGGTGGGTGTTTTCGAAAATATGTAATTACAAAATACCGTATCAGTTGTTGCAATGCACGTCATTGAAGTTAGTAACGTAGAAGTAACGAAGATTTGAAACAAAAATCACTGTTTTCCCCTCTTTCAATTAGTATGACTGAAGCAGTTCGAGTTTCTAAAATATAAATGTATTTTCATTTGTTATGATTTACTAAATTTTAGAAAATTTGAAAGTAACGTAATAATATCTTTGGCTAAAAAATGTCATTACATTAATATTATAAACTTCAACCTTGTAAAAATGCACGACTCTCAAGAAATTCGTTCTTAAATGTAAAATTCATAATGCATTGTATTTATTGCTTTGCATTAATTTGATCTGTTAAGAACCTTCACAAATTTCTCTTTACCTTGATACTTCATATTTCTCTGAAATGACAATTTGACTACGTCATGTTAGGTGTGGTATTGTGTATTCACAAATGCATAGGCAGCCCTAAAATTTCATATAAAACATCCAGACTTGAGTAACAAAATTTATTCCATCAACATTCCATCGCGTTTACATTGTCTATTATGACTCCCACACCACTATTTCACTGTCACGATTGGCTGTAAATATATAGTTCCTCTATCCAAATCTTAATTAAAGAGTAATATTCAAAAGCTGAATGCCTCGTAGACGTTGGCTCCTAGAGTCTTGAGTTTATCGTTTAGAATTAACTGTTTTACCCAAAGCGAGGGGCTATCACCTGCTCTTGGAATGGCCGGCACTTGTCCATTGACTATGGGGATCAGCTTGGCCATAGGCATGGACATTTTGTCAAGATTGAGAAAGCCGTTTGTCTTACAAACGTCCATAGGCTTCTCAGTCGAATCGCTTTGAGTCGACGGGCCTGGAATAGCGACCAAAGGATTTGAACCAGGCATAGCTTGTCCAGAAAAAGACGAGTCGAAAAAATATTCAGAAATATGATCAACCATCATGACAAAACCGGTTCTGACACTTGACCTAACGAGGGATTGCACTTCTTCGCTTTCAAGCAAATCCAAAGTCTCCGATATTATTTTCGAGAGAATTTTATCCCCCGTAGACTCACAATTTTGAGGCAGAATGTAGGCGCTTAGATTTTTGATCGGATCTCTCTCAGTATCCGCTGATATAGATGATGTTATTCCCCAATATATCTGTTCCACATCCCTCAGGGTAAGCTGTTGTGCCAGTGATATGGAAGCGGTCGTCTCCTTGACTTTTTCTTTTACAAATAAACTGAGCTTAACAGCTCCTTCGCTCATGAAATACTCGCATATCGATAGGTACCTCTCCTGCATTGCCCCGTCTATTTTTGCTTGCTCATTCTGATTTTTCGAGTCCCTGAACATGTAGCCGCCCATCAAATTCAGTTGTATCCTCAATGTTGCAACCAGCATTGTACTGGAGTAAATTAATGCCGCTGATCGAGCAACAGCTAGAACCTTAAGCTCATTCCAAAGTGCTATTTTGTCGTTCGAACCATGCCTAAGCTTATTCACTATGGTTTCGGTGTTCAGGGTACTTGTGACGGTATCCCGCAAGCCGACGGCAAGAGACAGTATTGTTTGGTTGCATGTTCTCTCCGTGCTTTCAAAATGCTGTTGTCGTTTTGTTCTCTCTATGAAGATCCTTGTTTCACTCTCCTGCCACTCCCGCAGTTTTCTTTGGGTATACCTCGTTGCCACGATAATGCCACCGACCAGGATACCACTGACGACAAATTTGCGTCTATGACGATACAGAAATCCTCTCAAACGTGAAAACATGTTGATTAAGTTAAGTTCATAGGGCCATTTATCATTTTCTTGCAAACCGAGTTACATGTAAACTTATTTTAATCTATCAAAGTGTGTTTAATCTATCTGATACTGAGCCGTCAGAATTATTCCATGGCCAACTCAGGGTGCGCGCTGAGAGCAGTGCGCTGTAATCTGTTCATAATGAAATTAGTAGTGTCTATGAATCGCTCGACACAATTACGAAGACAGTTTTCAGTTCTCGATTCTAGACGGGCAGATGGCTTGTCAATGCAGGTTTCCCAGCAGATGTCAGTCAGTTCGTGGACCAGGCCCTGCAAAATCAAAATTGTTTGTAGTATCGACGGGTTTTAGGGTTACCTGACGAAAGATCTCAAACATGGTGAACGGGCTAACCTGAAATCGTTGCTTTTGCGTTTCTACTTCGATGAAATGCTGCAGCTGTGGATCTACCGCGTCTTGCGAACTTTGATCCCCATCAATACTCATGCTTCAAGCCCTGACTCCTTGTTCTTGGCCAAAATTATGCCAGTGAACTCTAACCTGTTTTGTAATCTTGAAACTAGCGAGTCACTCCTGCGCCGTTATACGTGGTTAGTCGGACACTGGCACCCTCTGGTAGCACGATTGGGGACCTCTTCCTTCGCTTGCCGAGAACACTTCTTTGCCTCTATTAGGTCTAGGATTAGATCGATGCGACATTTACAATTCATTCCACTTGAGGCCGCCACATTTTCAAATTTTTTGCAGAAAGTACACGAAAGGTATTTTTTAAATATACCGAAACAGTATCGCAACGCGAGTTACCTCAGTTCCCATAAAATCTTCATAGACCTCGTGTAACATGACGAACGTGATTGAACGTAGAAAATACTTAAATCAATTTTTTCACCCTTCTTCGTCTTTCTTTAATGACTATATCACGGAGATTTCATGCTGTTAGAGTTAGGACCGATGTACTTTCTTTTTCTTTTACGTTTCGTTACATTTTTTAATTTTCTTTTTCTCTGATCGCTATATCATTAATTTATTTCTTTCGATTCTAAACTTTATAATGATTTGTTTCTGAAAACGTCGCGTCGTAAAGAATCTAAACTAGGCAATTCAAACTGGGGAATTTGCAACACCAGCAGTTGCTAAACTTCGGCTAGTCTCTGTAAGTTTTATTCAAAAGATGTATCGTTTTTTCAGGTTTGTTTCATCAATCACGGTAAACCGTAGATACTTTACAACCTCTGTACAACTTCGTTAAAGTTTCATCGAATTACATGACGATGCGCCCTGTTCGTTGGGACTCCCAGTTAGTACTGAATCTTTTCACCCCAATATAAGATGTCACTAAATATGAGATTACTATTAAATGCACGAGTGTTTTCGGAATTAGTTTCTTCTTTAATTACGTCATACTTCGAGTCGGTATTTTTTCTCAGTAACATATATATAGATCAAAACTCGACGCATCCGGTTAGTTTTCTAATTTCGGGCTGGGCGAAACAAATTCCCAGAAAATTGGCAGCCAGAAACTGAATAATAATTTGTATTTCAGCGAAGATGTTTTACAGTTTCTGCACGTTGGTTTATCTTGACAGAAATCAAACCGGATTGTTCATAAATCACGAAAGCCTTTGCTCCTAATCAGGCGGAATATTGAGGAAATATAAAAGTTGTGTGACGAGTTTACACATTTATGGAAATCCTCACATTTCAGCACCATAATTCAATATGGTGTACATCGCACACGTACCGTATGAATATGTGATCAATAAAAAGTTGGTCAATGACCACCTTATCAATGACTCCGGTAACAGAACCCGATTTAATTCATGAATGATCCGATTCGATACCGCAGATCATAAATAAATTTGAATATCCGATTTACTCGGAATGGGGACTCACGAGCAAAGCTCGCGTAAGCAAACGCCGTTCCTCGATTAAATCGAAAACAAGGATAGACCCCGTAGAGACTCATGTTTAAGTATCACATGTCAATACATTGTCAGAATCGTATGGTACTTCAAAAAGAATAGACATTCTATGCAACCGTAAATCTATTCAATATTTTATACATATAGGTATAAAATAAGAATTATCATTGAATGCAAAAGTGCAACGCGATTTCAGTCATCAGCTTCAACATAAATCCGAGCGACCTGAACAAAGACGGTAACTGTCAACGAGGGAAGCCAATACTCCGCACCAAAGAAAGAGGAATAAAGCATATAAATTATGCATATACCTAGTTTCGTTTTGATAATCCCCCAATCAGAATTAACAGTTTTATTGTATTTAACGGATTTGGTTTCTTTCTCCTCTTTTGCGTTTGGATTGCGGTAAATTTACTTAGAATAATCTCTGTCCATTTCCAATATTCAATAAGTTTGTGCAAATTTCAATTCACGTAGATTATTCCAGATTATTCCACACAAAGAAACGGACCGAGACGGAATTGTGCATCACGGATTAGAACGAATCGAAATTGCACTTGTAGTATTCGGTGTAAAAAAAAAAAAAAAAAACTAAATAAACCTGCAAATCCGTAAATACTCGTTCAAATCAATGAAACGATACTCCGATGAATTTCTGCATCACGCAATCCGTTTTCCAGCAAAATCATCATTGAGGGACAATAATCGGAGGCGCGTCCGATCGGCGCATGTAACGTTTGCCGTCGGACGCATATGAGCTCAAAAGGTGATTACAGATGATTACATCCATGATATAAGCGAGTAAAATACTTACACATGGCAAGTTACGCGTGCAGGCTTCGAATAAAAAGCCTCGAGACTCCAGGAGTAACATACATATAGTAAGTGGAAGGGGCAAAGGTTCTCCACGTGTCGTTGCACACAACCGCGTCGACTCGTGCATAGAAATAGTCGGACGCGCGCGTGGTAGACGGCAGATACACAGTGACAAGCCCATACGTATATGCATGCACGTCGTAAGTACCTACGTAACGCCGAACATATAGAACGTACACGTGCATCGATTGCGCTGCTCAGGCCACGTGGAGCTGCAATCGCCGCGCCGGGGTCATGGCACGGGGTAGGGAAAGGGTGGCTGGGCGTGGAGGGATAGGAACGTGGTGGTCGGGTGGGGGAAACGGTGAAGGACGCTCTTTTCAACGGAGCCTCGAGTCGCGGGGTGGGGAGCCGGTTACACGTGCGCTGCCCCTCGCATCTCCGCGATCCCCGCGGCGACTTCGGGCCAGGAAGCGAACCAAATCATTTCGAATTCTGTTCTCTCTCGCTCTCTCTCTCTCTCTCTCTCTCTCTCTCTCTCTTTCTCTCGCCCCCCTTTTTCCTTACTCTTCTATTCGATCTTTATTTTTTTCTCGCCACCCCGGCCACGATCACGCTCTCTCTCTTTCTCGTAGCGACTTCCTTTTATGCAATCCTCGTTCTCGTTCAACCTCTCAACTTTCTTTGTTGTCCTCCGTAGATTCTCCCTGAAGATGTATGATGTATGTAACAAAAAACGCGGCACTTACGTTCTGCATCAGTAATTGTCGATTCCTCACCGATATGGCATATAATCTTATAGGTGTGTATTGTATATTATACGTTTGTATAAATGTGTATTTTTTATTTATTTTATTTTTTTTGAAATGATGACAAGTACGCAGGTTAATCGACATAATTTCAACGTGGATACGATCTAAAATATTTCCACATGCACGCTGGAAATTCTATACATATTTATGCCGGGAGACTTTTGCAAAACTTCGAATATATGCTGTAATACAAAAAGTAGCTTCGGTTGCTTATCTGCTGGCATTGATCGGCGAGTTTCGTAGAAAACTTTCGGTGTACATGCAATTGGTATACACCATATTCCGTACAGTAGTTCATATGTAGAACTATCGCTTGGTCCATCGTTACGGGTCAGCGCCGATGTCGTTTCAGGTCTGTTCTGCTGAACAAAGCTGCAACGTCGGAAGAAGAGGGGAAAAAAACGGTGGACGTGATCACACGGGCAATTAGCTGTTGATGTCATGCGAATGCATAACGGCGAAACGAAGTGCGGTGGGATCGTTGCATGCAACCTATCATCAACGGCAATCAAGGTGTTCCGATTTCCCTCGTACTGATTGCGAGTACAATATTGACGTGGGAGCCGCCGAGGCCGTTGATCGCTTGGGCTTCCTTTTTTCGAATCTACAAGTGAATAGAGCGAGACGCTAGGGGCTCGTCCCATCTCGTCCGGTCGGTGCGACTTGACAGACGAGCGAGTGTAGAGAGGAACGGATTCGCGGCTAGCTCTACGGGAGTTCCCGACGTCGTATCGTAACTATAATATGCGATATTGGCGAGTAACGCGCGTGTCGAGCTACGCGGATAGATGTACACGTGCGCGTGCCTTTACGCATGTACGCATCGTATATATAGGTGTGTGCATACTATCAGGCATGTACACCTGGGGACAGTGAATCCGAAACGTCTAATTTTTGAAGTGAAAACTTTAGCGCCGTTGGTGACAACTTCTTCAGCACGGGAGTGATTTGAAACTCGACGAAACAAAATGAAACTACTGTCGATGTAACGAAACGAAACGACTGTCGATGAAACGAATAATTATTCCATTCCTGATACTGCATTCTTCTCATTCTCTCGCAGTTTAGTTTCTGAAGGTTTCACTTCTACCACGTGTGAACTGCACGCGTGTTTTTTTTTTATTTACACTAGACAGTTATGTTGGTAGCACAGAGAAACCTACAACGCCATTAGCTGCCGAGCGCGAAACAAACTCAATCTCAATAAACGTAACATAACCCACGACCGTCGAATCTAACCTTAGAATTGACGTGTCAATCTAACAAGTCATTATCCCCGCGGTATTTTAAGGTTAGATTCGACGGTCGTGGGTTATGTTACGTTTATTGAGATTGAGTTTGTTTCGCGCTCGGCCGACTATGACGCTCTAGGTTTCTCAGTGCTGCCAACATAACTGTCTAGTGTAAAAAAAGTAGCTGTCTCGGATTCATTGCCCTCGAGTGTACATGTATATGGGTGTATGCGTGTGTAACGTCAGGGCGTCGCGGTTGGGCGAAGCGGGCGCGCGCACCTTTTGCGAAATCCATCCTACCCTCATTGGAGGGGATACACGTGCCGCACATTCGTTATCATGATTATTAGCAGTATATCTATATACGTATAAGCGGGTGCCTACAAATCCATGGTTTCTATGTACGGCGGTACATGCCTTTCTACACCGCTGTGGTGTTAGTATTTCCACGAGCTTTCGAACATGGCGCGTATTCCTCAGTCGACCGCAAACCTTCGAACGGTGCAGTGCGCTCCTTGAACAAACCAGAACGCTGCAATATTATAAGACCGTATTACGTAGCTACGAGTGCGCGTCTGTATTCAAATATACTCGTACTTTGCCGCGAACTGATTCCAAAGTACGTTGTAAAAACGGTTGTTTAAACGGGCAATTATAAACGCGCTATACGATATACGGAGATAAAACTAATTGTATAATAAAACGTTCCGACACATGTACATACAGATTTTCTTTGACATCGTTCTGGCAGGTTAACGCTTGACCTATAGTTTTATGAGATAAACAAAAGAAAAAGGAAACAAAGAGAGAGCGCGAGAGAGAGAGAGGAGAGAGAGAGAGAGTGAGGGAGGGAGGAGAGAGAGAGAGAGAGAGGAGAGAGAGAGAGGAGAGAGAGAGAGAGAGAGAGAGAGAGAGAGAGAGAGAAAGAGAGAGAGAGAGAGAGAGAAGTACAGGACAGTTCCGTCCCGGTATTATATATACGTAAAAAAGTCTGGTATAATATTAAACTTCCATAAGCAATATTTTCAGGTTAGGAATAGGTCAGCGTTTAATCCCCCGTGTACTACATATCTCACATATTATACACAAATTATTGTAGAATATATTTAAAGAATATCGCACTAGTAAGTCTTTCCTATATACATCTATAACTATCATCGTATGTGCATAGATAGTCGAAACTATTCTCGTTACCCGCAAAGTATTCCCAAGATAGTGTCACTCAACTTTATTTACTTTCCACCATTCACGGATCCGGAAAAATATCTAAATAACTATTAAAAATTACACTCAAAAAATAGCGCGGGAAAAAGACGCTAACGAAGATACTATAAACGATATAAAACGGAAACGTGGGCGCCACAGGTGATCTACATCGATCGACGGGACGACTTACTGCAGTTTGGAGATTGCAGAGGGTGTAGGCGGTGAATTTTTGAAGATTTTTTGAAAACAGCTATAGGTACGATTTTTTTTTTTTTAGAACGTTATTTCTTTTCCAGCAATAATTTCATAAGTCATTCCTGGTCGTACTAATTCGTAACGAAGACATTACCACCCAGGCCAACGATCAATTGAACTGTAATTAGCTGCAAGCAATTGCTCAATTATACCTATTAGCATAATTCTCTGATATACGCGCCAGTAGGTAATTGCGCACAGTATCGAAATCGCACAAAATATATTATGTACAATACATACAATATGATATGGAAATTAATTGTAAGAAAATGTTGAAATACCTGATATGTGTACATTTAAATGACTTTGCAGAAGTCCGTAAAAGAAGATTTTTCTGCGGCAAAATGTGAAGATGTTCAGTAAAATATGTACTTATTTTTTTTTTCAATTGATTATGAAATTATGGACGATTTTCTTTATCTAGATAGTACAAAATTAATTCGTTTCTTAAATGGGTCTTCCAGTGTTAAGGCTGTCTTTTTAAAGTTTTTTTAAGCATTTTTTTTTAGTCATACCATTGATATAAAATTTCTCATAACTTACACATTATATTTATTGACATTTAAAAAAAACTTTGTACATTTTTAGGAGTGGAAGTATTAAATATAACCTAATGTATACTGCCCGATAGGAATATAAGGGGAAAAAAGTATAGACATGATATCTCAAAAAGCACTAGACCGATCCTGTTTAAATTTTTACAGCATGTTCATTATAACAATACCTATCGCGCGAACTAGGCTAATCATGATTGCTTTGGTAGTTTATATTTTACGAGTTAAACAAACGGAACAAAAGTTCAAATCTCTCCTTTTTTATTTTATTTTTTTTTTTATTCTTGTAAAAAAAAACTACCAAAGCAATCGTGATTATGCTAGTTCACGTGATGGGTATAGTATAATAAAGATGCTGCAATAATTTGAGCAGAATCGATCTAATGCTTTTTGAGATTCACGTTTAAACTTCTTTACTTACATTCCTATCGGGCAGTATACGTTAGGATATATTTAATACTTCGACTCCAAGAAATTTACAAAGTTTGTTTAAACGTCAATAAACATAATAAGAAAAATTTTAGTTGAATGGTTTCTCTTAAAAAAAAATACCCAAAAACCTTTAAAAGAGACAGCTTTCACACTAGACGACCCCCTTAATTGTGATAAAAAGATTCGAATCAATTGCCAGAGTGACGAGGTCAAAATATATTCATTGATGTGGATAAATTGTTGTATAGATTCGATGAAACCTTTTTTGAAGTAAATAAGACGGGATTATATTATTTTAGTCATTTTTCTTTTCGAGTCTGTATTAAACATGCAAATTTATTCTTATAGGCTTCTGACACAGTTTCAGTGTAAAATCTATTCATGGACGACATCTTGTGAGTTTTCAGAAAAGATTGGTACCTTTCATGGAAACAATTATCTTGTCGCAACGATGCTGAACGAATAGTACGTAGAGCTCAAAGAGAAATTCCGAGCTTCTCGGAAATAAAATAAGTCCAACGTTTGCGTATAACAGAAAATCACGCGCGCGATTTTATAAGATATTGTGATAACGGGCAATCTATAGCAATCCGCAAACAACGAACCGTTTTGTTCGTACAGTTTTAGCAAAATTTCAAGTACACCAAGCTGAAAACCATCGCGAGTTCTGCGTTTCGAAAGGTTTGGTGCCAACGGCATATCGTTGGCATTTCACGCCGCCTTACAAGCGTCGTCCTTAATATTCATTTGAAAATAAGACGAATCAAACACGCGAAATAACAGTAACACGGTCCCTAATTATAATACCGATAACTTTCGGTTGTGCGAGAAAATTGAAAACGTTCCACGCGGGATAAAAATTAAAATTTATGCAAATGGCGTAGTAAAGCGATCGACAGACCAGTAGTACTCGATGGGGTATAAAAACCGGGCCACAGTTTCACCAAAGCTATATAACTAATCAAGAACCCGAAAGCATACGCGTCAATGAACTTATCACGAAAACTCTACTATTATGGTATATTAAAATTATACCTACGCTGCCGTATATGAACTCAGATTAAGGCCGCAACCTGGCCGAAAAGATTACTGATTAATACGTAAGAAAGATCGGTCGAATATTGGTATATTCGATCAAATACTAACTTCTGACGTGTGTATTCAATTAATCGGTTTTTAAATAACCGACTAACCGATTAATTCCGAGTATACCGATTAAAAATCGTTACTTTGAACTATGGCTTCATCGATTAATCGATTAACCGCCTGGCTCTCAATCATTAGCCATCATACAGGGTTAAGTTTCAAGGGTGAGAAATCGCAGGATGTATTATGCAACCGCGAATTTTTTATCTTCAATTGTTTTTGATCGGCA
Organism: Neodiprion lecontei; assembly: GCF_021901455.1. Lineage (NCBI taxonomy): Eukaryota > Metazoa > Arthropoda > Insecta > Hymenoptera > Diprionidae > Neodiprion > Neodiprion lecontei. The sequence continues at coordinate 21,946,866 of NC_060262.1, forward strand.
GTTTTTTTTTATACACATCGCCATTTTCATACGACATCGTGCAGTTACTGCAATAGTTCTCATAGTAGTGTACAAATCTCGTAGCAAAAAACAAATTTTGTTATTACTAAATACGTTACTTTATTATGGGGAAAGAATATACAGACATATTTGTAAATAATAACATTTGATTCAAAAAGACATTTCCTTCTCGAAATTCGATTGCCATATTTGGTAATTTCAACAAATCCTTTCTTTGTGTGGTACAAAATATTTGCACCAGCCCAAAAATTGGTTGAACCAGAAATCGGCCCAAAGAATCGATTTGGCCTAAATCGCTTTAGCATCTGAATCGTGCAAAAAAAAAAAACATTGCAATAAAACATTATTCACTGTTTCAGTCGGGTTTTTCTACAATTATATAATCTCTAGAACTCCACACCGGAATTTACAGGGCATTTTTCAAGGTCTTATGAAAATGTAAAGAACAAGCGTTATTTTGGCAATTTTCAACAATTTTACGTTAAAATATAAAAGTATAATTGAAATATAGATTCTTTCGAATTTACGTAAAATGAAATGAAATGTAAAATTACTGCACCAATCCATATCACACACAATATTTCTTATACAATGCAGACCATTTCTACGCGTATAATATTTTAACTAATAATTTGCAATATGCGTAACCAATATACCGCACAAACGCAAGTCGGAAAGAATGCATCAGAAACAACTAGTCGGTTACTAAGCGTGAAGAAATATCGATTCATGCAAAATCGAAATAATAAAGAGCATCGCGTCTGGTCTATGCGCTATGATTACGTTGGAATGATTACGTCGACCAATGATAATAGGCACGTGTAGCTGACTTCACAGTGCCATAATATGGAAGTATACTTGTAAGTGTAAAGTATACTTTCGTAGTTTCAAATTATGTCAGCTCCACGTGCGTATTATCATTGGTCGACATAATCATACCAACGTAATCATAGCGTACAGACCACAGGCATCGCGGCTGTTTAAATGTTCGATTTTTCAGACCTTTCGAATCGATCTTGGTACAATAAAATCAAGATCGCCCGTACTTATAAAAATTCACCCTGCAGTGGCGTTGACTGAAGATACGTAAAGACGTTCATCTCTGGGCTACAATTTCCTCCGGCTGGATGGGGGTCCGAATGCGTTCGGGGGAATTCTATTGCTTATGGTCAATTTATAATGTCAATTTGAGTCGGTATAACAGAATACTGCAATTTTCCTCCGACTCTCCAGCTCCCCTTACCGTGCAAAGTCTGTAAGGCCAACTGCATTACGTTTTCTATCAAAATTCAAACGCGATGCTCGTGGGAGGCATCCGCAACCTAGACGCGGAGGTCACCCGACTTTACGGAACAAGGTGAAGTCGTTCCTGATCGGCTGGCATGTGGGAACAGTGGGTACCCAACGTATTGCGCATACGTAGATACGTACGTAGTTTAGTCATTGGAATCGCGCGCTATCGCCACGTGTGGCCCACATTTCCCGATACTCCCTCCACCGTCGCTCAACCATGCAGCCGCAGGTCCGGCGTCTTATCCGGCGTATTATCGCGCACGTAGGGTATACGTTATATACGTTACGCGAATACACACGACTTGGTTAACCGGAACGCACGTGTCGCGCGTACGCACGCACACACTCGCGCATGTAATATTTTTTCGAATTAATTCGCGATGATAAACTCCACCACGTTCCGAAGCTCCCGAGTTTAATCAATATTTACATTATCGCGCAATGGCTTCCCCCATCTCAAACAACGTAATCTGCACTTGTACGTACATGCGATTTAGTTCGCAATTAGTAGTACAATGGAGTGCGTTGATGGATGATGACTAATTGTATTATACGTTATATGCATCGAATCAGTTATAGTTTATTATTTCACTCGAGGTTGATGTTATTATACGGTATCGTAACGAAACACTGCATGCAACAACGATTTGTGTACGGCTATTTTTCAACTTTGGCATGAGCCATTGACACTAAGATGCTGAGTTTTCGAAGTATTAATATATTTGGCTATATTCATACGGTGGAAAGAAAAAAATAGTTAGATCCAAGATAATATTTATTCCCATACTCTGAAGCAGGTAATTTATCGATACAAAAAAAAAACAAATGAAAAATAATAAAAAGTACTGGATTATTGCGATAAAAAAAAATTCTATTTCAGATAAACTTTACTTGCTACAAGTAAATAACTACTTAAAATAATTGAATGTCTGTTAAGGAGTATTGGATTTAAGACTCTCTTGGATTCAACTATTTATTTTCCAGTGTACGGTTCACTGATTTACAGACGATTGTGAAGTCGCGAAATAACGATTATTGTTGAAAAACTTAATGTTCCTTGCATTTTTATATCTGCTCCTTGATTGCAGAAGGTGATAATAACATTCCATGATTATTCCTATTAAAAAATGTGAACAACTACAAATTGAAAAGTTTTGTCCACGTAAGATTGAATTAATTGAAATCTGCTGGTACAAAAAAAATTTGTACAGCATGTTTCCTTCAACGATCTCCTTATTAACACAACGCAAATGTTTGAGGACTGTAAATTTTAATTGAAACAGTTGAACACTTAATTATTTTCAAGCAATTTAACTTGTTGCAATCAAGTTATGAGTTTGTCCAATTCCAAAAAATTATGGAGCCCATTGTATAAGTGTAAGAAACAAAAAACATGTGGGCAGTTCACACGTGGTAGAAGTGAAACCTTCAGAAACTAAACTGCGAGAGAATGAGGAGAATGCAGTATCAGGAGTGGAATAATTATTCGCTTCATAGATAGTAGTTTCGTTTCGTTACATGGAGTTTCAAATCACTCCCGTGATGAAGAAGTTTTCACTCAAATAACAAACAACGTCAAATGGAGAATTATAGCACAGGTACTATAATACATAAATTTACAATGGATCGTTAAAAAAATATATATACATTACCATTAGTCAAAATCTATTTAACAGGATTGACAAAAGGTTTCACTGTATTGAAATCCAGAAGTAATTCGATCGTTCGTAAAATATTTTTCGCAAAAAGATCCAGGCATAGCAGGATCAGTGGTTACCCCCATATCCTTGATCCTGTGCTCAGAGGTATCCAACCCACCCACCTACCAACCCACCTACCAATCTTGCGCTCCGGGCGACGTTTTAAGGGGCATCGAACTTGGAGCCACGTGCGCGCGATAGCCAGGACAAGGAAAGCGAGGCGACGCGGTGAAACGGGACGCCGGCGTTAAAGCGTCGGCGTGCGGGGAACGAGACGGAGAGTTGTGTCAGTTATGGGGGGGGGGGGGTCTCACGTGGTTTTAACCCGCGAGATCCACGCAAACTTCTTTCCAGAAACTCGGCTAACGCCTATAAAAGACGACCTTACGGTCGGGGTGATGAACGATTCGAATTGATTTTCGATCCATGATTGCAATTTTCACACCATTATTCCGGGTCCGTGTCGCGGATTCTCGCGTAAATTTGAATTTCACCGTCAGGAATCGATGGGCACGTTCTTCTTGTGGGAACCTGGATACACTTATAAGAGTCGGAAATCAAGTTGTATAAAAGATAAAATAAAAATTTACAGATAACTGGAATATTCTTTCGAATAACGCGGGAATTGATCTAGATAATTTAAGTTGTTGGAAATCATTTCGAATCACTTGGAATCACGTGATGATAGCATCAAAAAAATGATGTCACGGACCAAATGGTTTCAATTCATTGTTATTTCTGTTGATTTCTATTTCAATATGTATTGTGTTTTCGTTGATTTTCATTCGTTTCCTATGACTTCTCAGCGTTCTATACAGGCAATTTTCGGTCATCTGCTGTCATTTCCTGTAATTCTATTCAATCCGTAAATCATTGGAAATTGTCTAGAACTTCCGGAACTCTCTTGGTATAAACTGAAACTCAATGAAAATCGCATGATAGTATCGAAATCAATGTTTCATTTGATTTCAAAGTGAATGGCTCGTCGGTCGGAAAGATTTATTCAATAATGACCGATTCGATAAATTTCATCGGAAAAATCGAATAGTAGCCAATCTACTTTCTTTTACTACATCGTATCTCTATATACCTCAACTAATCGCCGACTAAAAAATGGCGTGCTTACTCCTTAACGAGCAACGAAATTACTCAATCGCGTTGTCCAGACGCACGTTTTTTTGTCACCGCGTATACAAAATCCTGAATGCGTGTTCCTATAAATATGTATACACACAGTTAAGCATAACGGGGAGAAATATGAGATTTGCCCGTTTACTTTTTCTTTCTTTCTTCTAAACGAATGCAGCGGTTCTTTGTTTTTTAATTCTAAAAATTCTATTTCTCTCTCTGTCTGTTTCAATTTCTTTATTATTTATGTTTCCCATCTTCCTTTCTCCCATGTATCATTAATCTCAATTCCACGTGATTAGTATATACAGTAACCCGCGCGATGTGAACGCGGCTTTGTGATCTGGGGATTCCAGACCTGTAATATTTACATAATGTAGTATACAATTTATTTCTTGCCCGTCACGTTAGTTCCTGCATCACACGAAGAATAACCGTGTTGCATATAAGGAGGGTCCAGTAATTCTCTGTGAAATCAGCCGCTTCTCTGACACTGTGTTTAATATATACCTATATTAAAATTTCACTTATTACCGAAAGGAAAATATGTAGCGTAAAATAATATAATATAGAATAAGAAATAAAACCAATCTGACGAAATAAATCTGACTAATGTATTTATGTCTTTTCACCGAGGATCCGTGTTTCACGTCTCGGGTAAATTTTTTCAACTTTTTTTTTTTTTTTTTCTTTTATTTTTCTAGCTAATAAAAGTATATTTATAATGTATGAGAGAAGTTGAAACTCGTTAACGACAAACACGCGTCTCTAACGTGACTCCAATGAATATATATCTTTAATTATACATATGTGTATAAAACTATGTACCAATATATACAATTTTGTACACCCACGTGTAAATACACCTACCATAGGCATACCACTGCTTACTTTAACCGATAATTCTCATTCGCGGTCGATCGATACATATGCATTTTACCTTATGTATCCCCACAAAATTCTATGTATATTGTATACATAAGTACATTCTGGCACGTTGGCCTTTTGTACGCATTTCGACGTTACGCTCGCGAACGTAAAACCGACCTCGGAAATACGTCCACGTACAGTATAATTTATTGTTAGGATAAATACACACGTATACGCTTTACATCATTGTTGGAGACGAATGGGAAATTCGAGAATTTTCCAACAGATTTCATCGCAGATAAATTCATCTGCTGCATGAATTCTATTATACAATTTCTGCATTTTTTTTTCAATTATTATTATTTTTTTTTATGCAAATAAGAATAGAAAATGAAAATTAAAATCCTATCAAATTTCTTGTTCATTATTGTAGAAAATCCATGTGTACCTTGTATATACACCTGTATTATACATCGAGAGTTTTTTCAATGAAATTTCATCACCGCAATGGCACGATGATAACAATCACCATCACGTGGCAAATAACGAGTATACAGAGGCTTCACGGAGATCGTGGAACAGCCTTAGTAGAAGCGAAAGGCTTCTCGTTGGTTCAAAACGGCCAAGACGCCACGTGACTGGGTTTTACGTATAATGTATATATATATATATATATGCATGTACATAAATCGCCAACAAGTCGCGTGGCACAGGAGCGGAAAAAATCGTCTCGTCGAGGTAAAAGCAATTAGAGCGCCGACGTTCTCATTTGCTTCAAGGGTATATAATGTGTAACTCGGTTCGATATACGCGAATTCCACTCGCACGTCACTCGCACGTGTCAGCGGATCCACCATCAGCCTCGCTCGCTTTACGTTCACCGGGCGCGGGTCATCCTCAGTCATCCTCGCATATAACAGGAGTTCTCCGCTTCTAGCAGCCGAGCGGGTCGGGGCAAGAGTGGCGGGCGGTGGGGGGGAGGAGGAGGCCACGTGTCGACATGGGCTCGTTTTTCTCGCGTTGCGCTTTCCCACTCCGTGCTTGGCAGCTAGTCGCTTTGACTGTTTGCGACCCGAGAGCCGCCTGTCGTAAAGGCACGTGTCAAGACCGGTTGGTGGCCGTTGCACTTTTTGCCCATGTTTATATTTATGGGGTTGTGCAATTCGAATCTGTTTACTGTAGACTTTAATTGTCTCTGCTTTTTTCCAATTAATCGGGAAATGGAATGTACGATTAATCGATAAAGAGCCGATTGGTTGATCGGTCGATGGAAGGATTAATTTAAAAAATTAATCGCGGTATTTTTTTTACAACGGCACGACGCAGAGGGGAGGAAAAAATATCTGAAATCAATTTAGTCGATTTGTATGATTGCAACAAGGTTCCGACCGAATGGCTTTAGTGCGTTTATTTGATGCTAATAAAACTGTCAGTAGAAACAATTGAATTCTTTTCATCGCCGGTAAAAGTAACTCTATACAGATATAGTAGATAGGTAAATATTATGAGTGTTTTGTCGGAATTTTCGAATCACTTGGCGATCAAATAAATTCTATATAAATTAATATGGTCTAGAAATTTTGGGAAGAAAATGGAAGCGGAGTAATTTTGAGAAATTGTGGAAGATAGCTATAGATTAATAAAAATTAAAGGCTAGCTAAAACCCTGAAATACAGGATAGCCGGGAAATTCACAAAAAACACGTACATAAGGAATATTCTTCCTATTTCACAATTTACCGAAAATTTGGCAAAGATTACATTACACAAAGTAAGTAAGAATGCAGATAAGACTTTATAAAAGAGCAATTTCACCAGAACTCCTATAGGTATCTATCTAGATATATATATATATATATATATACCCTTCTGTCTCTTTTTCTATTTCGATTTCTCCTCATCTAGACGCGTATGATTTGAATAATTCAAAACCAACAGCGAATCGCATTTTTCATTGCTCCGCTTTGATTCCTGACGAGTTCGTTTCCTTGTATACATTGCAGTCATATACGGATAGATTGGAACATCTGCCTTGGTTTCGACACGCAGCGCAGATCTCTGATATAGTAAACAGTAAATATATATATATATATATATATATATATATATATATATATATGTATATACAGTATGTACGTATCTATATAGTATTTATTTTGATAGAATTTCACGTATACCGTAATATAGTTATACATCCTGAATTTCAATGTGTTACAATACGCGAAGTCTCTGCGTGACTAAATCAGCTGACTCACCATTGTCGGAGAATCTCATCCTATCTATGTATACATAATATGCATCGTATAAATATATCGTGTATATATTTACATTATTTTCAAACGGCTTGTGCCAGTCACAACAAACCTATCTATGATAACACAGATACATGTGCCTATGATGCTCCGTAAGTATTATACTTATTCACAGACAAAGGTAATAATATCCCTGCAAGGAGTTTATGGGGTCCGTACGGACCCCGTTTACATTTGAAAGTACGCTACTAAAATTGCACGCGGTGTTATCGGGCTCCATAATTTGATTAATTAAAGTACCCAATTGTCGATGTTTAGCGGAAGAACATTTGAGGTCCAATCGGACCCTACGTGCTCTTTTACGTTAGTTAATTGTGACGCTATGTCGATTTCAGTTCTTTTGTTTCAGCCAGAAAGGTACACTTATCCCACTATTATGAAGTATACATTTGCTAAAGGTCGGGTGCAATGACCTTTTTGTCCTAGATCTGAGGTCAGGGGGTTTCGCGACACCTGTCCACGAGCCGTGTGTGACATGCACAAAACAACGACGCGTCTTGTTTGCTTTGCTCGAGCATAAGAAAAATACAACGTAGATTATTATTCGTTCGCATTTGATATATTTCGACAATTATTGAACGAACATGTACCAATAATGATTGGAAAAAAAAAACTCTTTTTACCGAATTATCCTCAACGTATCATATGTCCGAATCTTCTGAAACTGACCACATTCGTATCATCAAATAAATATACTTTTTTGAGCGAATGAAACGGCGATATTTTTTATACCGATGGTATATCGTACCTAATTTAAAACAGCGTTTGAATTTTTTCAATCGTTGATTAGAAATAAGTATAGAGTTTTTTTTTGTTTGTAAAAAGTCGTTATTTCGCGTTTCTTTGCATTTTTCTTTGTTAAAAACAGTCTTTGAAAATTGACTTTCATATACCTACATCGTCTAGGGTTAAACATGTTACAGTCGGATAGGAAGACGATCGGTGTCGTTGATATAAAAAAAAAAAGAAAACAAAGAAAAAAAATCAATTACACAGAATATGACAAATTTATTGCGCATATTCTGAGAATATGAACCATAAAAATGGGAAACGATTTTGATCCTTCTCACGTTAGATGTGATGAAAATAACTATTACTATAAAGTATTGTTGTAAAATGTTAATTTGGAGTGCTGCGATAACCGAATAGCGATGTACCTAATTCCCGTATAGGTACTCGTCGTTGGCAGCATCCGCGCCGGATGTACGCAACCTCCAAGATTTTGCTGTAGAGAATTGATACATCGACGCGATTAAAGAACGGAAGTAACTTTTCCCGAGACTAAGCCACGAAACTTGGATCCCGGAAGATATAAGGAGGTCGGCCGGCCGTCCGCCTCCCGGTGCGATGTTCTGCACGTGTGCCCCCGCAGGGTTCAAGGCCGATACCAGGTTTCATCCCCTCCAGAGCTTCCTCGCTCCTTCTCTCTCTTTCTCTGTTGCCTGTTCGGGCCTCCTCTCCCCTCGCCGACCCTCGAAATCCCCCCGCATTTAACCCCCTTCCCCTAAACTCAACCCGGAAACTACCCTCGAGGTAATCGTTTATGAGTTCAGCAGCCCCTCGCATCCACGCGCGCGACAGTCACCCACTCCCTAACCATTTTCAACCTAGCATTCCGCGTTTATTTTCTCGTCGACGAGATATTCGAAAGAGATATTTGATATTGTACTGTGCAAAGTATTGGGGATTAATCGATCCGTCTGTCTCGTTCGAAAGTCAGGAAGAGGGGAAAAATCGTTCGAAAAATTTTCAGCAATGATATTTGTGACAAGTAAAATTGACACGGTGGGAAGGGATTATTTTAGTCGTGTGATATTCGTTTCGTTCAATTAAATGCTACAATGAAATTCGGCCAATCCAATACTTACCGGATTCAACGAAATAATTTTTTCGGACGAAATCGTGCTGACTATCAATTTGTTCAAGATGACACGGTTCGAGTTCCTTGATATGATGTGAACTTTGTATCAAGAAAATTTGTGATTGAAATGAGTAAAAATTTGATTGAACGTATAGCTCTTTAAGAAATCTTAAATTATAGTACAGTTTTCACACGTAAATGTAATTGCTGAAAATATCTGGTGCACCATATTTACAGAAATCTCTTTTTATCCACTCTGGAGATGACTTTTTCTCTAATACTTTGAGGCAATGTATGGGGATGCATACGTTGAACAAAATACATCCGAAAACATTATAATCGGATGAAGAAGACCAGAGTCTAATCACTTTGAACATTCCAATTATAAAACCATGTCTCAAATCATTAACATCTTAGCTGGTGTTATCCAAATTTTCTCAGATTCATTTCAATTATACACTAAAAATGTTCACTATCATTGTCGCACGAAAAGTTGCTGGAGGTTTTCTTAACGATCTTTTTTCCAATTGCCTCCGACCGATTCATTGTCACATTATAGCGGGTATACTAATGATACTGATGAATTGTTGCTTACGTTGGTCGAAAAAGATTGTAAAAAGGTATAAAACGGGTGCAACTGGACCTGATCGCGAAATTTTTGAATTATCAACCTCATCAGCAAGATCGTATCACCGGCCAGGTTTTTCAATGCCGAAAACGATGTATTGCTTGCCCACTTTGATGAAATTGATTTACTTATTTCATTCGCAGTGTTCTTATTAAATCGTCTGAAACAGATTTTTGTCAACAGCTATGGTTTTCACAGTGCAGACATAACTTTCTCGTTTATAACTCGACGATCATTGTCAGTGATTGTACTATAGTTTATTATTGAACTAGAAAGCTAAAGAAGAAATCCCCGTTATACGATTCTTATGAAATTTAGCTGCGAGGAAAACGAGCAGATCGTCATAATCGGATAACAAACCACACGATTGAACATTTGGCGTTGAAAAAGTGTACAAACACCACGATATCCGAAAGAGTTGTTAATAATTCCGTATTCTTAGTAAACGGTACATTGGTGCGATAAAATTTAATTCATAATAAATTTAAATTGCACCTTTGAACTTTCGTCTTACAACTTTCTGTATCAAAATTTTTTTTTTGCCAATCACGTTAACCGCTATACCCATGCTCTTAAAGTGCACGAGTTACACGCTTATGTGGCTACTACAGTACGAATAATCGGTCATATGGAACGGCGTCGAGTTGCACTAGATAAAATACAAGGCGAAATCAATAACGATCGAGTCATCCGCGAAGCCTGTGCTCAACCGCACGCCTTTTTTGTGTTCAACCTGAGCTGCAACCGCGACCGTTACCATTGCTAACCATAAGAAAAATTCATCTGTCTAACGGTGTAGAAGAAAGTTCACCACGGGATTTGTGTTTTTTTTTTTTCAATTTTTTTTTATTTGACTAAAAACAAACGGCATATATACACGGTATATACAAAATATATACAGTAATTAGTTCAATTTTAGTTATCGATATGTAATAATTACACATTTGGTTCGAAACTCCAGTGTTGGTTTCTTCGTCGTACAAAATTGGATGAAATAAAAAAAACAATTTTATATTTAATAAGATAAAATTTGTATTTCATAATTCGACGATATTTCTCGGAAATTATGCTATACAATTTTCGTTACAGCAAATTTATTCATCTATTACCGTTATTTTTTTCATTGCAGATATATCCATACATCGAGAATGGCGCCAACGATTTGTGTACCGGAATTATCAATGCACGATCAGAACGGTGCTGGCTCTTACATACGGCGTCGTCAACGCACTTTAAATAATGGGATCGTAAGGGAGCAACAACGGTTGGAAATAAAGCGGATTTTTAATCACCCCGAAAACAATCGACTCGGTTCGTTGTCTCCACCTCCGAGTCCGGTATGGGAACCGACATGCCCGACAAGCTCGTTTTATCCAACGAGAAGTTGTCTCGCATCGAACGCCAGGACGTCGTCTACGGATCACCTGACCGAACATTGGCGATCATTTTTTGCCCAGCGAGAAGGTCGGTACTCAGTATAACAACGATTCGTAAAAAATAATTTAACTCTATGCATTTCAAAATCATTGTCTGCTGTGGTCAGTCATTACCGATAGAATAAAATGTCACTTTTAGTTTGTCTATTATCTACAAACCATACGCATCGTCGCGGCTCGTATAGTTCTACCCGCAAAGCTAAACACATGTCGCTGAAAAAATTGTTTTCTTACGCAACAATAATACCAGAACATGTTTTCTTGTCATTGATTTCCAAGTTGCAGGAATATACGTTTTCTGTCGTTATTCTCGTACGAACAAAAGTTTCTTGATATCTTTGTAGGAAAATGGGATGATAAATAATATTTAAACACGGCGAATTATATACATCTTATCTTCGGCTTTTATTTGAAATGTACGAGGAAGGACCGTTTTTATTTTTCTAATGATGCTAAGAGACTAAGGGTTGTTGGAGGGTCAAGGGCTTCAGGTTTCGACGTCTGGGTCGCAAAAGCATCTGTTCGTCTGTTTGTGTTTGTATTGCCTCTCCGCTCCGGTACTCTCCACGTCATTTCGTTTTTGAACCCATGATCTTAAGGGAACATAATTCTAGTTCACAAGTGATTCAATAATCCAATATTTGGTTTAGCATTACATAAAAAATTGCGATTAGTCGATTAATCGTAAACTACCAATAATCGATTGTGCAAATTGATATTTCGAATTCGAATTCTCTTCGTAGTATCTTACATAATTCTGCCTTTCAGGTCTGCTGGACATCGTCGCCCGGACCATGATTCTCGTTCGGCGCAACCACATGCTGCAGAAACGGGTGAACGCGCTGCGTTCCGAAACCCGGGAGTTCATCCGTTCGGTTATGAGCAACCCTGAGAACAGCAGCAGCAAACCAGAAAAACCTGAAGTTTCTCCGTGCCTCGATACCGCGGTGTCCTCAAACTTCGAAGTCTTTTTATCCAGACCTACACCTCCGCCTACTCCGGACTCGTCAACCGGATATTCCACCATGTCGGTACCGAGTGTGGACAACGATGGGAGCTCTGACTGTTCCTCGGACGATTATTACGAGGCCGCCCAAAAAGTTACCCAGGATCCCAAAGTTTCAAGCTCATAAGATAGATCCTGATCGTCGTTCTCCCGTTACATCGTCTAAACTAATTAACTCGCGTCTCTGATATCCCATGTAAAGGTCTCTGTAAGAGAAATCGCGCTGTGTACTCGGTCTCGCCGGCGAGTCGTGTAATTCAATATTATATCATATTATACTATACTACATTATATTATATTCGTAACGTTATATGACTCGAATTGAGGTGCGATCATAGTTAAGGTCGTGAGGTCTCGTTATAACGAGAGTTCAACGGGTTTCGTGTTACACGCCTTTAAACTAGCCTCCAAAATTTTTGAACGCATGAACGTGTCGTACGTACAGGTATATTTTTTTTTTTTGCAACTCGTATATCTGCCACTTCGATATGTGGACACAAAAATGCCTCGAGAATGAATATATGCCTTGTGATTATATAGCGAAGACTAAGCGCGCCGGTTCAATTTGCAGGAATTTCATTATAGTTATTTTCTTTGCACCCATGTAACAATTATGAAACGATAATTACATGTTTTTGTTTGAATATCAAAATCCAATTTGGCAACGTATTATGAAACTACCTGGCAACGAGAATTCGTTGACTACGATCAGATTCCAGCCAATGCGATACGTCTGTAAATTCAATATTAAAATCCAGTGAAAAACAAGTATACTACATAGATATACCATAAGCATATAAATACTATACATTTTACCGAAATACGCGCATCACAATTCCTACTAGTAAATACGTATAGCCATCTTCACAGATAACTTGATCCTACTTAGATGCCTACGTTCTCCATAGCTTTATTATACTTACACGGCTTTAGGATATAACGTATCGCACCGGAGATTGGCGAATAATAATTCATTAAAATCTATAGATTCTCGCAGGGGAAACGCGTTCGATTACATGACTCCGATAATAATAAAATAAATAAATATGATGAGTAATAGATTTTGTCGATGAATGATAATATCAATAACAATAATAATAATGATGATAATATCAGGTGCAAAAAGCAATGTAGGACTCGATAAACTTGATTGTATACATACATACATATACTTACATATATACATTATAGATATAGTAGACATACACGTGTACTTTGTGATTGTGCGATAATCATACATATGTATAGTAGTACTTTAGGAGATAAGATCTATTTCTCATTGGCACTCAATCGAACATATGTGATATAAAAAATCGACTCAACTTTGTCGATTCATTTTACTATAATTAGTTAACTGTACAACACTTATCCGAGTTCCTGATTTACATCCTTTATTCGCGTCAGACAACCGTGATCTAGCAAGAATTTTATTGCCGTTGATTTTATAGCACGATCTATCGGTAGTTTTCGATTTATATTTATAACAGGATATGTGTCGTGATTATTTTTACAAAAAAATATCATGGAATGATGGGCTACTCGACTATGAGTTCAGATTGTTAGTGTTAGATGCATTGAGAAAGCACAGTAGAAATATTTTTTTCCAAATAGATTGATCGATAAGCAAAATCAAGGATGAATTATCGCGATATTTACGAATGACGCGTGATTAATAAGCTCAATTCTCAATTGTATACGTTGATGATATGTAATTTGTTCATTTGCGTGCCAATCTAGGCTCTCTGTGACTCAATGTTTAAATTCTAAAGTCTGTAAACTATTGTCAGTTACATACACTGCACTGATAAGTGCCTGTGTTGTGTATACTGCAGTGATGGGGTAGTGACAGTTTACACGCAGGTTATATAATATATGCATTAGGATATTAGGATTAGATTTAACATTATAAAACTATGTAGCTTCCAGCATATCAAGCCTTGGGGCTTACCATAATTAGCTTACAACTTATGGTCTAGACGTCTGTTTTCTAATATAAAAAATATAATACATACCTTAATACCTTATAATAAATTATATCTGAGTAAGAAAAGCCAAATCAAATTTGATCAATAACCAAAAACACCATGAAAGTGCGATCTTTCGAATTATATTGTTATTATTATTTTCATTATATCTTGGTGATCTCAATGTACTAAACAAAATGTCCTGATAAAGTTCATTGCAAAATACCCATTCGAAGAATGGAATGGGAAAAGAATTTATACAAAAAATGTTTCACTAACAATGCAATAAGTAAATAATTTAAAAGAGAAGAAAGGAAAAACAACAAAGTATACTGGTGTTGGATTAGCTTGCATGAGGTGTAATTACGCAATGTAGTAAAATGCTTATCAGCATTACCAACGTTTTTTCTTTCTAATCATAATAAATATATAATGTGAACAAGTGCAGGAGAAAATTAATTACGTTTGGCAGTAGTTTTAAAACGTAGTCATTAGCTGTATGAAGAATTCGATTGTTTATAATTTATTTATTTATTATCAATTAATTATTTATGGAGTGTACGATGCATCGTGTACATCTTCTCGTTTATAACCTTGATAGTATTACCAATTTTACAATTATATAATTTAAATTTGTTTTTAGTTGTTATACAATACATATACCTTATACTTAAGACACTATATACCTACCAATTAAAAAAATATTTCATCAACGAATATCGTTGTTCTATTACCTCAGTGTCCCAGTATAGAAAATCTACAGTGCTTATTTACAACATCCTTGAAGTAATAACTCCGAGGGATAAATCACCGGGTAAGTTTGGTGTATACGAGGCTGGAAATGTATCGGAGGTACAAGGATGTACGAGGAGATGTTATGCGATCTGTGGAGATGTGGATGAAATGTGAAGAAATCTTAGGAGATGTGGTGAGCTGTGGTGAGATATGGGTGAGATGTGGATCAGATGTGCCGGATGTTGAAAGATATCGGAAGAATTCGGTAAATGTCGCAGAATGTGGAAGAGTTGGGAGGAGTGACACTGGAAGGTGTCGACACGGATTAATTACAGCGTGCACATTTGCAAGGCGCGTACGTTTTGACCACGCGATTGATTGCGCTAATTTGTCAATAAAAATGGCTGAAACTGCGAGCGATTTTTTCGACAGCATTGAAAGTGAATTTGAAATGACATTCCTTCGCACGTAAAAAAACAATTGACTCCACACGGTTTTGCGAATAATGAATTGCTAGGAAATATATCTGAAAGTGATGCATTAGAAATCGAGCGATTCATTAAAAGTGAGTTGAAGAATGTTTCGCCAAAGGAAGAACTATCGGATTATCTTGGTGTATTCGTGAATAATCCTGAAAATTTCTTATTCTTTGGTGGTGAGAAAAAACTGTCACGCAAAATACCCACGTCTGATCACGCGGTCGATTCAACAAAATTCTTGTTGTATATTCTATTACCGTAACAATGAAACTAAGAGTAAAATATTTGATACTATAAAAAAATCGCGATTCTTGTTCATTGTTCTCTATTTATACAAAGTATTCCCTTATTTTATTATGTACAATTATGTACATATTAGATTCTGTTGTAATTGTAATTGTAATCGCATGTACGTTGAATTTAAATA
Organism: Neodiprion lecontei; assembly: GCF_021901455.1. NCBI lineage: Eukaryota > Metazoa > Arthropoda > Insecta > Hymenoptera > Diprionidae > Neodiprion > Neodiprion lecontei. Next base: position 21,962,725 of record NC_060262.1, read on the forward strand.
GTACGGACACATTGGAATACAATCGAGAATACAATGTATCATTTATCGTATACCTAATACACATATGGCTTGTTTTCGAATACTAGATTGATTTTAGATATTTTTTATCTAATTTTGGTACAACTCGTACAAGTGATTGAGACCATGAAAACAGAAATTTCTCGACTAAATTTCCAGATTTGCTTAGGGTGGTTCACCATAGAAAAAAATTATTCTTTCAGTGCTGCTTTCTCATGAAACTGTTGTTTATGATGAAAAAAATCCTCTGGAAATTTGAGCCTAATCGGACAAGATTTATAGGTCCCGCTTTTGAGATTTCGTTTTGCTCAACTTTGCAGGGAATTTGTTTGTCAACATTAACAATAGTTTTAAGAGGGAGCAACGCTGAAAAAAAAATTTCTTTAGGTTGAAACACCTTAATACGGAATGTACAAGTTGAGGCTAATGAGCTTCGTTAGACAATACATGTACTGTGTCACAATCGGAATCAACTGCAAGCTTTCGTTGGAGATTAACACAGATGCCTGTAAGTTCTTCTCGGTTTTTTTTTTTTTTTAATGGTGCGCAAAAAAGACCATTTTTCTGAGAAACAGAAACGGCTCCCTAATCTACTTCCTTCTTTATTCGCTTTCTTTATTCACTAGGCACCGGCGCCCCTATAGACTTGGCGCCCCGGGGAATTGCCCAAACGCGCCCTACCCAAACGCCGGCACTGCGACAGTACGAGGAAATGTGGGGAAAAGTCGGGTGATGTTGAGAGATGTCGGAAGATGTTGGGAGATGTTGAGGAATGACGGGAGATTTTTAGAAAAAGAGATGTAGTGTACACATTTTCGTCCGGTGATTTACCCCTTGAATAACTCGATAACAGATTCCATTGTCTTGCCAGCCCGTTTTTGTCAGATTCCATCCTGAATGAAAACTTTGAGATTTGTAGCATGAAATCAATGTGCCTCTGGGGAATGTGAAAATAGGACCACAAGGACCCAGAAGTGTAAAAGAACCTGCAAGAAAGAATTTGGAAAACAATATCCAGACATGTTCCATCCAAGTCAAACGGTGTTGTCACGCAATCGTGGGGTAGCTTCAATGAATACTAACCATATAAACAAGCACCAGAATCCTTGCCAGTGGATAACGTCTCAGAAATACTCCTGTACGAACGCTGACGGCATCCAGAGACGAATAAGCTCTTTTTACACGCCTGGCAACGCCGGTATCGAAAGGTGTCTCTAGCAAAAATGATGGTACTTGTGCTTTGGCGTCGTCTGTGTCATTAATGTGGTCATAAGGTATATTTTTCCTCAGATTTCCAATGACATCTCTGTGCTGGTGCTGGTATAGAACGGAATAAGTTTTGAATAGTCATAGCACTACTCATCGAATACTTGTGGCTATTGAGATGATTACCTCAATTTTTTCAAGCTGCAAGCGCAGGGCGTTTCTTTCCGTGGTCAGGCTTTCTAGCGCTTGTTGCTTTAGGACAAGGGTCTGCGTCAGTGTGGATAATCTTGATTCAACTTCGCTGCTGGGTGTTAAAGCAGCTGAAAGTTGCGACCTAAGCCTCGAAATTTCTGTCTCTTGCTTTTGTAACTTCGAAGCTAGAGCATTGCGCTGACGAGATACTTCCTCCTGGAGGGACCTGAGTTCCTGAAAATCATTTTCCCATGAAAATAATAAAATCATATAGATATCCACAGGGTTTTACATATATTCGTTACTCATTGCTTATAACGTACCTCGGCATGATGCCGTGAATCCTCTTCGACAGCCAGGCGACGATTTCTTTCTAACGCAAGTGTCTCTTGAATTTGTACCGCTGCCATGGCAGTGTCTTGCCTACTTTGCTCCAATTTAGTATCTGCATTTACCAATTCTTCCCGTGCTATTCGTAGCTGGTCACACAACTGTTGATTTTCTTCCCTCAAAGCTTCACGCTCTTGCCTGTAAAGGTAGGGGAGAGTTAAAGAATTATTGATTACAATCTCTGTCACAAAATACAAAGAAAATCGAGACTCATGTAATTATTCAAGCATTCTATCCAATCGTAATACTCATATGGTATTAAATTTTTCAAAACATTAGTCTTTACCTGATTTGGTCCAATTCCATAAGAGTCACATCATCTAATCCAATGGTAGCATTTCCTCTGAGCTCTGCAATCAGTTTTTCTTTTTCCTGTAGTGTCTTTAGTGCTCTAGCTCTGTGCTGTTCCAACTCGGATCTAGTCGAAGATAACTCTAATCTATTTCTCTCCAACACCGATTGAGATTCGGTCAATTGTTTAGCAATCTCTGCCCGTTTATTCTCTGAGCAGATTAATTTCTCTTTCAGAAAATGAATTTCTTTCTGATGATCGGTTTGCTGTTTGTCGAGCTGTTCATCTTTTTCCTCCAAATTTCTCTGTGCAGATTTTAAATCCTTTCGCAAATCCGAATCTTTGGAAGATTTAACAAGAGTCTCATTCTCCAATTTTTGGCTGTCAAACTTGTGCTCAAACTCTCGTTGAAGAATTCCCAATCTGTGACGTATTTCGTTGCACTCTGTGCGCAACGAGGGTACAGAAAAAAAATATATTCGAACTTGTTCGACAACAGAAATCAATTGAACAGATGAATTTCTTACACTCACCACTTTCAGAAGAATGAGCCCTGTGCGTAATCAGATTTAGCTCATGGTTTAAGGCTTCAATTTCGTTTCTTAAAATTATATTTTGAGTTTCCAAATCAAGATGATTATGTTCTGTGTTGACCAAATCGTTTTCAGGCACATCAACAGAGGCATGAGAAAGAACCGGGCTGATCTGGCCACTCCTTATCGACATTTCAGATATCGAATCAGTGTTGTCAGTTGGAGGTTCAACACAGATTGACAGAGGCGTTGCTGGAGCCGTAACATGGTCGGTAATTATAGCTTTGGTTGGCGTTGTAGTAGGTGTATTTAAAAACGTGATCAGCTCTTCATCTCGAGAAACTTTTGATTTTAAAGGTGTTAAAGTCCTCAGATTTGGCGTCGAGCGTACTTGAGGTACACTCGAATGTAGCGGAGATGTTGGAGAAGACGAGAGTGCAGGTTTATTCGGTGAACCGCTAAAAGAAACATTCCATGACACCACTTTTCTGTGCCTAATGATCACGTCAATAAGATAAAATTGTGATTCAACAAATATAAAGTGTTTTCAGATGGCTTACGAATGAGGGGGAACCCATGTCACCTCCGTCAATAGAGAGTGAGACTCTGATTCTTGTTTTTCCTTGCTCAACACTGCTGCAGTATTCTGATCAATTTTGTTAAGGAGATTTTCCGCTTTTCCTGCAAGTCCTGAGAGCCAGGCCATACTCAATTATGTGATATTAATCCAATCGTTGCAAACTTTTATACAAATCTTTGAACGATTGAACTGTCAAGTTTGATGATCTTGCGGGCACCTCACTGGGACCTTCGCAGGTTAGATAAGATTAGGTAGTTATTTTTCACACATATTTCCATATGATTTGACATGGCATGACACGATTGACATGAGTGACACTAATTTCGTCTATTCCTTTTTCCCGTGTGCTGCCGAGCCAATTGAATGCGGTCGTTTTAGACGTAACGTTATGTCCGCGAATTGGCCACTCGCCCGCCGTAGTCATGGCTGTAGTGACGTCATTAGACCGTCGAGAAATTGTCGAAAAGGTCGAGAATAAAATTCAGCCGGCGCGTAATTCAAATATGCTACACAGCGAAAGATGATTGAAAATGCGATATTCGCGATGCAATGCGTTCCCTCTGTCTATGAGTACTATTGCAATCAACTTCAAGTACTATTCACTGCACAGTTATGTATAATATATACATACCTATGTATGTGTTACATTTCGATTTTTAGATGAAGTCGTTGACTGGAGAATATAAAGACGTTACCTCTAGGTAAATTCTTGTGCCCAGTTTTCGGCGGGCAAGTGGGCCCAGGTGGGCATGGAAGTGCAGGGATTTTCTGCTCTATCGACTCTATCTAACGGGCTCGCACCGACATTCGTAGCAGCCTAAGTAGTGTCGGCATATAAGCTTGAGATTGAGTCAGTACGGAGTGAGTACGTGAATCCTTCGCTTCCTCCCCCTCGTCCTCCTCAACCACCTCCTACCACCTCCGAAAACCTCCTACCATCTCCTAACATCTCTTACCGCCTCCTACCACCTCTGAACACCTCCTACCCTGCCCTACCCTACTGCCCGACCGCCGGATAAAGACAGTAAAAAATATCTTCCTTACAGGGCAAATTCTGAAATGTTCAGAATTAAGTAAATAACATTATTGAAAAATCAACGGTTGTTTTTCAATAACCGATTTTCAAGGGGAGTAATCCGATGAATTTCAAATCATTGAATCCTGTTTCCAACGCAACATTCTCCGCAGAATCAATTTTGGCCCTGTCGGCTGTACGTACTACCGTTATCGCAAGATACTCATAGTTATGTTTTGCTATTCCGCATCAAAGGAAGATGAACGAGTATAGTTAAACCTTGGATTGATGCACATTTATTTAACTTCAAAAGGTGAGAAAAGGTGGAGTTGAAAAAGTTGAAGACGCTGTTCTAAAAGAGATATGTGGTTTGTAGCCACCGACAATAAAAAGAGTACCGAAAACGGTAATCCAAAATACCATAGTAAGAAGACAACCCGAGAATTTCTGTGCACGTATTTATAATTAAACATACAAATCACTTCGTCACAAGCCATGTTCCGCCTTATCATGTGAAACTGTATTTTTTTTTCTTTGAAAATTGAGTGTTACAAGTGCGCGTGATAGATTGTTGTCATTGTTGATTGAAAAGTGTGTCAGTCCAAAAAGTACAGACACGTGGCTTTGGAATGTAATATACGTGTCAAAGAAAATAGATGATTGATTGCAAAATTTTTCGAAAGCTTGGAGTCTTCTGTGTTCAATAATCCATTGGTCATTTATGAGAAAAATTATCAATGCTAGCTATTACAACCGATATATCGGAAACATATTTTTGTTTGCAGAACTATGCGGAAAATCTGAAAAACGTCAGAAACCTGCATTCTAAATATTACTCACACCTCGACACAAAATAATGCAATTGAAAATTTTGAAGAGACTTGGCTATAAAAAAAGCTATAGCCGAAAATTTAGAGAAAAATTGAAACTATTTAATTCAGTTGATAGCAAGTCCATCGCATTGCTCAACTCACTGTAATCACTTTTGGAGTTTGAGAATTTTAGCGAGTCTCTTGTGATCTCAATTCGCCCCACACACTTCTATACCATTAAAATATGAGTGTAGATACTGGAAGCCATACGGCTATGATAGGGATTGCGCGGAGAGATAGCCTGAAAACGGGTTAGTGTAACGTGCTGTCTGTATCACTTGATTTGCAGTCTGTCAAAAAATTTATGCAAAAGCACTAAAAACGTGCAAGTGATGTTGATACAGAGACCAAAAAGTATACATGGATATGCGATCCATGTACGATATTAATACATATGATCGATTTACGATTAATACGTGATGCATAATAAAAATTTTATAATTTTCCAGGTGACAAACTAGATTATCTACAATGATACGGCTATAATATGAAAATAGAACAATTATTCATTTCGAAATGGGATTCTATTCGATACGCGCTCGATGTATTCCATCAAATTAATATTCATAATTATTTCAACAACTGTTCATTTGCTCTCTCGATCTTGAATTTTCGTAGGCATAGAATCGGAACGCTGTTTGAGCTAGTCGCAAGTGAAGTATCTACGTTGGGTAGAGAAGCAGAATTGTTTTTCGAAAAGTGTTCGTATGGAAAAAAATTCAGATTAACTGTAACACAACACGGTTGCTCTAATTTTGATGAAGATGTAATGGGATGTTTCGTATATGAGACAGTATTTAACGCAGTGTCCTGATTTAGAGGCCTAGAAAGGTGATTGTCGGCGATTTTTTTTTTGATAGGGAAAGAAAGAACAATGGTTCTTAAAACTTCGAGTGTATTTTAACACACCTTTGAAAGGTATGAGCAAAAATTATTATCATTCAACTGTCGCAAAATGGCAGCATCATTAGCTGACCCGTTAACTGAAGAATATATCTTTAATCAACGGCTGACCATCGAAGGGCCTGGCCGCTTGATTCTGGAATCGGCAGGAGAGATAAAGTGTGTATTTCTTGTATGAAATGTGAAACCTAAAATCATTATACATCATATCGTATCATCATACATCATACATCGTACATCATAGATCATACATCATACATCCTACATCATACATCGTACCTCATACATCATCATACATAGTATTAAAGGTCGAAACCAAAGTTTGGATGTCGGATGTTCAGAAAGTGACGTCACCAATTCCAAATCAGCTAGCCGAATTCCTCAGTCTGGAAACAACCGCGCAGTAGAGCGGACGGATGAGAGTCGCGCTCCGCAAATTTCGAGTACCGGGTTCTCAACCTCCCGGATCTCGCGCTTCGGGTCCGCTACGCATTTCGAGTAACGGGTTCTCAACCTCCCGGATCCCGCGCTTCGGGTCCGCTACGCGGTGAAACTCGACTTCCAGGATAAGCGCTCCGTGGTTCCTGGTTCATGTTTACAATAAATTATTTCAATTCGTTTTTCGCGCAACCCCAAATTCGGTAGCTGTCAGTCCGCTAATAAAATTTCTCGACTTCCAGGATAAGCGCTCCGTGGTTCCTGGTTCATGTTTACAATAAATTATTTCAATTCGTTTTTCGCGCAACCCCAAATTCGGTAGCTGTCAGTCCGCTAATAAAATTTCTCGACTTCCAGGATAAGCGCTCCGTGGTTCCTGGTTCACCTTTACAATAAATTATTTCAATTCGTTTTTCGCGCAACCCCAAATTCTGTAGCTGTCAGTCCGCTAATAAAATTTCTCGACTTCCAGGATAAGCGCTCCGTGGTTCCTGGTTCATGTTTACAATAAATTATTTCAATTCGTTTTTCGCGCAACCCCAAATTCGGTAGCTGTCAGTCCGCTAATGAAATTTCTATAACCTTATAATCTTCTCATAATCTTTTTGGTAGATTATATCGATGAAAAAATTATATCAAACCTTACGCATTATTTTTGATTTGTTCTCATGCTGAAAATATTTATTAGTATTCGGGGTATAACTCGAGGTGGTTGGCGGTGGTCGTTGGGGGTGGTTAAGGGTGGTTGCGGGTAATCTCGGTGATTCAGGAGGAGGGGGACGAGGATTTGTGCTCGGTGAGTAAAACACTTTTATAATATTTGATGGCAATTATAATTATATTTTATCTAAAATATTTCAAACTAGTCATGTTTACATTAAATTATTTCAATTCATTTTTCGCGCAAGTACATATTCAGAAGCTATGAATAAGCTTATACAATTTATTATATTATTGATTGATTAATGAATATTCTTATAATATTTAATGGCAATTGTAATTATGTTGTATTCAAAATTTTTCAAACTTGTCATGCTTACAATAAATTATTTCAATTCGTTTTTCGCGCAAGCACAAATTCAGTAGCTATGAATAAGCTTATACAATTTATTATAGTATAGATTAATTAATTGATCAATTACTCAATTATATTAATCCTTACACAATATTTTCGATGTGTTCTTATACTGAAAATATTTATTACTATTCAAGGTATAACCTGAGGTGGTTGAAGGTGGTCGGAGGTGGACGAGGAGGAGGACGAGGAGGACGAGGATTTGTGCTGGGTGAGTAAAACACTTTTATAATATTTGATGGCAATTGTAATTATATTTCATCTGAAATATTACAAACTTGTCACGTTTACAATAAATTATTTCAATTCATTTTTCGTGCAAGCACATATTCAGTAGCTATGAATAATCTTATACAATGTATTATATTATTAATCAATTAATTAATATTCTTATAATATTTAATGGCAATTGTAATTATATTTCATCTGAAATATTACAAACTTGTCACGTTTACAATAAATTATTTCAATTCATTTTTCGTGCAAGCACATATTCAGTAGCTATGAATAATCTTATACAATGTATTATATTATTAATCAATTAATTAATATTCTTATAATATTTAATGGCAATTGTAATTATATTTCATCTGAAATATTACAAACTTGTCACGTTTACAATAAATTATTTCAATTCATTTTTCGTGCAAGCACATATTCAGTAGCTATGAATAATCTTATACAATGTATTATATTATTAATCAATTAATTAATATTCTTATAATATTTAATGGCAATTGTAATTATATTTCATCTGAAATATTACAAACTTGTCACGTTTACGATAAATTATTTCAATTCATTTTTCGTGCAAGCACATATTCAGTAGCTATGAATAATCTTATACAATTTATTATATTATTAATTAATTAATTAATGTTCTTATAATATTTGATGGCAATTGTAATTATATTTCATCTGAAATATTACAAAGTTGTCACGTTTACAATAAATTATTTCAATTCATTTTTCGTTCAAGCACATATTCAGTAGCTACGAATAATCTTGTACAATTCATTATATTATTAATTAATTGATTAATTACATTAATCCTTACACAATATTTTTGATGTGTTCCTATACTAAAAATATTCATTACTATTCCAGGTATTACCCGAGGTGGTCGGAGGTGGACGAGGAGGAGGACGAGCTGGACGAGGAGGAGGACCAGGTGGACGAGGAGGAGGCGGGGTGGGTCGTGGGAGAGGACCTCTCCTCTCCTCAGAGGAGGGGAGGGGGAGGGGCAGGGAAGGGGGAGTGGCGGGCGGGGAGGGGGAAGGGAAGGGAAGGGGCAGGGAAGGGAAGGGAAGGGAAGGGAAGGGAAGGGAAGGGAAGGGAAGGGGACGGGAGGGAAGGGAAGGGAAGGGAAGGGGCGGGGAGGGGAGGGGAGGGCGGGAGGGCGGGAGGGAGGGAGGGAGGGAGGGAGGGAGGGAGGGCGGGGGGGAGGGCGGGCGGGGGGAGGGCGGGCGGGGGGGAGGGGAGGACGGATGTCGATGCGAGCCCATTTGAGTTAATAGAGCAGAACACCCTCCCTCCCTCCCTCCCTCCCCCCCCCCCCCGCCCGCCCTCCCGCCCTCCCTCCCTCCCTCCCGCCCTCCCGCCCTCCCCTCCCCTTCCCTTCCCTTCCCTCCCGTCCCCTTCCCTTCCCTTCCCATCCCTTCCCTTCCCTTCCCTTCCCTGCCCCTTCCCTTCCCTTCCCCCTCCCCGCCCGCCACTCCCCCTTCCCTGCCCCTCCCCCTCCCCTCCTCTGAGGAGAGGAGAGGTCCTCTCCCACGACCCACCCCGCCTCCTCCTCGTCCACCTGGTCCTCCTCCTCGTCCAGCTCGTCCTCCTCCTCGTCCACCTCCGACCACCTCGGGTAATACCTGGAATAGTAATGAATATTTTTAGTATAGGAACACATCAAAAATATTGTGTAAGGATTAATGTAATTAATCAATTAATTAATAATATAATGAATTGTACAAGATTATTCGTAGCTACTGAATATGTGCTTGAACGAAAAATGAATTGAAATAATTTATTGTAAACGTGACAACTTTGTAATATTTCAGATGAAATATAATTACAATTGCCATCAAATATTATAAGAACATTAATTAATTAATTAATAATATAATAAATTGTATAAGATTATTCATAGCTACTGAATATGTGCTTGCACGAAAAATGAATTGAAATAATTTATTGTAAACGTGACAAGTTTGTAATATTTCAGATGAAATATAATTACAATTGCCATCAAATATTATAAGAATATTAATTAATTTATTGATAATATAATAAATTGTATAAGATTATTCATAGCTACTGAATATGTGCTTGCACGAAAAATGAATTGAAATAATTTATTGTAAACGTGACAAGTTTGTAATATTTCAGATGAAATATAATTACAATTGCCATCACATATTATAAAAGTGTTTTTCTCACCCAGCACAAATCCTCGTCCTCCTCGTCCTCCTCTTCGTCCACCTCCGACCACCTTCAACCACCTCAGGTTATACCTTGAATAGTAATAAATATTTCCAGTATAAGAACACATCGAAAATATTGTGTAAGGATTAATATAATTGAGTAATTGATCAATTAATTAATCAATACTATAATAAATTGTATAAGCTTATTCATAGCTACTGAATATGTGCTTGCGCGAAAAATGAATTGAAATAATTTATTGTAAAGATGACAAGTTTGAAAAAGATTAGATGAAACATAATTACAATTGCCATCGAATATTATAAAAACGTTAAACTCACCGAGCACAAATCCTCGTCCCCCTTCCTGAATCACCTCGATTACCCGCAACCACCCCTAACCACCCCCAACGACCACCGCCAACCACCACGAGTTATACCTCGAAAACTAATAAATATTTTCAGCATGAGAACAAATAAAAAATAATGTGTAAGGTTTAATATAATTTTTTTATCGACATATTTTACCAAAAAGATTATGAGAAGATTATAAAGTTATAGAAATTTTATTAGCGGACTGACAGCTACCGAATTTGGGGTTGCGCGAAAAACGAATTGAAATAATTTATTGTAAACGTGAACCAGGAACCACGGAGCGCTTATCCTGGAAGTCGAGAAATTTTATTAGCGGACTGACAGCTACCGAATTTGGGGTTGCGCGAAAAACGAATTGAAATAATTTATTGTAAACGTGAACCAGGAACCACGGAGCGCTTATCCTGGAAGTCGAGAAATTTTATTAGCGGACTGACAGCTACCGAATTTGGGGTTGCGCGAAAAACGAATTGAAATAATTTATTGTAAACATGAACCAGGAACCACGGTGCGCTTATCCTGGAAGTCGAGAAATTTTATTAGCGGACTGACAGCTACCGAATTTGGGGTTGCGCGAAAAACGAATTGAAATAATTTATTGTAAACGTGAACCAGGAACCACGGAGCGCTTATTCTGGAAGTCGAGAAATTTTATTAGCGGACTGACAGCTACCGAATTTGGGGTTGCGCGAAAAACGAATTGAAATAATTTATTGTAAACGTGAACCAGGAACCACGGAGCGCTTATCCTGGAAGTCGAGAAATTTTATTAGCGGACTGACAGCTACCGAATTTGGGGTTGCGCGAAAAACGAATTGAAATAATTTATTGTAAACATGAACCAGGAACCACGGAGCGCTTATCCTGGAAGTCGAGAAATTTTATTAGCGGACTGACAGCTACCGAATTTGGGGTTGCGCGAAAAACGAATTGAAATAATTTATTGTAAACATGAACCAGGAACCACGGAGCGCTTATCCTGGAAGTCGAGTTTCACCGCGTAGCGGACCCGAAGCGCGGGATCCGGGAGGTTGAGAACCCGTTACTCGAAATGCGTAGCGGACCCGAAGCGCGAGATCCGGGAGGTTGAGAACCCGGTACTCGAAATTTGCGGAGCGCGACTCTCATCCGTCCGCTCTACTGCGCGGTTGTTTCCAGACTGAGGAATTCGGCTAGCTGATTTGGAATTGGTGACGTCACTTTCTGAACATCCGACATCCAAACTTTGGTTTCGACCTTTAATACTATGTATGATGATGTATGAGGTACGATGTATGATGTATGATGTATGATCTATGATGTACGATGTATGATGTATGATGTATGATGTATGGTGTATGATGATATGATATGATGTATAATGATTTTAGGTTTCACATTTCATTCAAGAAATACATACTTTATCTCTCCTGCCGATTCCAGACTCAAGCGGCCAGGCCCTTCGATGGTCAGCCGTTGACTGAAGATATATTCTTCAGTGAACGGGTCGGCTAATAACGCTGCCGTTCTGCGACAGTTGGATGATGAAAAATTACGCTCGTATCTTTCAAATGTGTGTTAAAATACACTCGAAGTGTTAAGAAGCGTCGTTCTTTCTCTCCCTATCACCTTTCTAGGTCTTTAAACCACTACGCAGCGTTAAATACCGTCTCATATACGAAGCATCCATTTCATCTCGTTCAGAATTAGCGCATCCGTTATGTATTGCAGTTACTCTGAATTTTTTTCCATCCGAATACTTTTCGAAAAACAATTCTCCTCCTCTACCCAACGCAGATACTTCACTTACGACCAGCTAAAACAACGTTTCTATTCTATGCCTATGAAAATTTAAGATCGAGAGAGCAAATGAAAAGTTGTTGGAATAATTATGAATACTAATGTTATGGAATACATCGAGCGCGCGTCGAATAGAATCCCATTTCGAAATGAATAATTCTGCTCTTTTCATATCATAGCTAATCTAGTAATATAGCTAAATAGGATGGTTGGAGGTGTTCGGAAATGGTAGGAGGTGGTCGGCGCTGGCAGAAGGTGATAGGGGGTGATCGAAAGTGGCCATTGATGGTCGGAGGTGGCAGGGGGAGGTAGGAGGTGTTCGAAAATGGTAGGACATTTCAAAAGTTAAAGTCGACGATGATCCGGTGCATCAATTTTATCGTTACAGATTTTCTTTTCCCATGAGGCATAGAGTATTCAACAACGATAATGCAGTCCTTAAAATTCATCATTCATCTCTGTCTGGAAAGCTAATTCGCAAGGCGTGGTATTCTATTCCATTTGCATTATTAGAAAAATACCCGTACTCTACATACACTGTTTCTAATCTTTTGCTACATTTGGCGTAATCCCCATGCTTCCACAGCACGAATAGTCGGAAATGTTTTTGATTATCCATAATAAAATAAAAGAAGTAACAAAGCTTAAATTTATTGTTAAAGCTCTAATGAATACATCAAACTGCGGTCGAATCAATTCATTTATTATTTGCACATGACCTCTGTATATTTGATAAATTATTCCTAAATACATTGAAACATACATTTTTATAATGAAATATCATGCAATGGGCTGTGTAAACTATAAAATATAATTTCTATCGAATAGCTGCTTTCATGTCAACAGGGCTTTGAGACTCAGTTCCGTTCGTCCTCCTCCTCGTCCACCTCCGACCACCTCCAACAATCGCCAACCACCTCGAACAACCACCGATAACCACCTCGGGTTGTACCTGGAACAGCAATAAATATTTTCAGTATAAGAACACGTCAAAAACATTACGTAAGGATTCATATAATCACAGGTTTTGTTTTTTGGCTGTAACTTTCGATGCGTTGATCGCAGCGTATTGGAACTGTGCCCAATCGATTTCTCTCGCAAAATTACGTCGGAATAGTGCTACAATTAATTTATCCCAGCGCTTTTCAAAATCGCGAAAATTTTTGCCAAAAATGCAAAGGGGTTAGCCTTACTTTTTCTTCATTTCTTGAGGCGAAACTTTTTGGTCTCAGATTCGATTTAAATGACCCTTACCTGACTAATTGGACCCTCAGGAACTCAGAAAACGCTGCTGAAAAATGTCGAAAACGCAGTGTCACGTGGGGGTGAGAGTGTACTGAGCGGTGGTAGTTAATGATTAATTCAGTAATCAAGTTCTCACGTAACAACATGGAATAAAAATTAAAACTAAGAAAGACCTACCTTTTGATAAGCTTGTAATTTGTAGGATCGTGTTGCTGTAGTCCTTTATGGGTCTGTGAGGTTTGTTCAAATTGTTTAGGCAATTTTATAATAATGAAAATGGGAAAAAGGTCGTTCAAAATAAATGGTTCAATATGTTTCAACTGGTAAAAGATAAAGTATATTCTGTACGATTTGGTGATTGAAATGTCTGATAACAACGAATGGTGATAATGACATAAAAGCCGAAAGTAACAATTTATAAAGTGTTTGAGTTTATATAACAATCCACGCCAACGGACGAATTTATATCCGAATGCAGAGAAGCCGCAGAATCACTAAATTTGACCGTTTGCGTGTTTGAGCAAATCGTGTGTTATTTTATTCTAAATGATATTATTGTTTGATACCAAGAACATCTATCCTGAACGATGGTTATAACTAGCTCTCAATGTGGAAGATTAGCACTCGGATTGACTTATCATTAGGTGAATCAGTCGACGAGATTGAGAACCGTCGGATCGTATCGGTCGGCGTCAGTAGAATTCTGTACCAGGGCCTCACCTCAAGTTCGGGAGAGTTGACGAATCGAACGATGTTGAACGTCGGGCACTTAGTCTTTGTGGATTTAGAATGATACTTTACTATCGAAAGCTATGGTTGAAAGTATCGATTTGTTGATTTGGATATATGTTAAAAATGATTCCAAAGATTATTTATTAAAAATGATAATGCAGTTATTATTATAAGCACTTAAAATTACCTGATTCGGTTGAATCAGGGCCGAACTCTATTTAATTACGGAAAATGGAATGGCATAAAAATGTCTGTTCTCGAAATGATGAGATTTAGTAAAGTACAGAAGAGATGGAACGTAGAAGATAGCGAGTCTTTTCAAATCACAGGATAATATGAATGCTCGAATTTGACGGATTAGCCAGCGACTTTAGGCCGGTCGCAACTAAGATTTTCCGAACGCTACTATTGCTCAAAAAGGGCTAATATGGGTTGACGTCCACACACCTCGCGACTTAACAGACGAAAGACGCGGCTTCTTGGGCCTGAGGGTACAAGGAGCTGCAGTTTTAATAAGTTACAACGGTAATTAGCCAATGAGGTGCGAGGGCGACCTCCCGGAGCCCGAATCCACATGTTCAGCGTTACTTCACGCTCTTCGATGGTGTTCCGACGATTATCAATCTTGTCGGTGACATATTAGAAATATGAACAAGAGATATTTACATACAATGTTCACACATTCATTCATACATTCTAATAAGTAATCTATTTTAATTTGGTGGTTACAAAGGTAGTGGTTTATCCTAGTTATTGGTTACAGTTTTAACTTAAAAAGAGGGATATTTCCAGGCTGCGCGCTACTGATGCTAATTCAACAGTCCCTTATCTCCATTCTTGGTACCAGTTAAATAGAAGAAAGTCGAATCTTATACTAGCGATCATTGTTGGTCTTTACGTGACTTTTGCCAGGAGGGGTGAAACTCTCCGTTATTAGAGTATGAGATTTTGATGAAATAATATCTGTGCATTGAAGAAATTAAAGAAATGAAATAAAATGGAATTTTGAAAAAGGTACGCCAAGGCGTTACGTCGGGGCGTAACATTCTCCTCGTCTTGCTCGTTCTCCTCCTCGTCCACCTCCGACCACCTACAATAACCACGGATAACCATCTCGGGTTATACCTTGAATAGTAATAAATATTTTCAGTATAAGAACACATCAAAAATATTGTGTAACGATTATAATAATTAATTAATTAATCAATTATATAATAAATTTTATTAGCGTATTTATAGCTATTGAATTTGTGCTTGCATGAAAAATTAATTGAAATAATTTATTGTAAACATGACAAGTTCGAAAAATTGCAGATCCAATATAATTACAATTGCCATTAAATATAATCAAAATATCAAACTCACCGAGCACAAATCCTTGTCCTCCTCGTCCACTTTGTTTTCCTCGTCTTCCTCCTCGTCCACCTCCGACCACTTCCAACGCCTGGTGGTAACTAATAAATATTTTCAGCATTAGAACACATCAAAAATATTGTGTAAGGATTAATATTATTCTTTTTATTGACACATTTTACCAAGAAGATTATGAGAAAATTATAAAAAATTATAGAAATTTTATTAGTGCATTGAATAGCTACTGAAGTTGGGCTTGCGCGAAAAACGAATTCAAGTAATTTATTGTAAACACAAGTTTAAAAAATATTAGATAAAATATAATCACAATTGCTATTAAAATTTATAAAAATGTTGTACTCACTGTGCAGAAATCCTCGTCTTCCTCTTCCCTCCTCCTCCTTCTCCACCTCGTCCTCCTCTTGTCCCTGAAGTCGAGTTTCACCAGGTAGCGAACCTTGAGCGCAGGAACTACGGAGCGCTTGTCCTGGAACTCGAGTTGCACCAGGAAGCGAGCCCGGAGCGCAGGATCCAGGAGGTTGAGAACCCGGTACTCGAAATTTGCGGAGCGCGATTCTCATCCGTCCGCTCTACTGCGCGGTTGTTTCCAGACTGAGAAATTCGGCTAGCTGATTACTATAGATCGATGACGTCGGAGAAAAAAATTTTGGATGACGTCACTTTCTGAACATCCGAGCATCTAAACTTTGGTTTCGAAGGTTTCGAACTTTAATACTATGTATGATGTATGATGATGTATGATGTATGATGTATGATGATATGATATGATGTATAATGAATTTATTTTTCACATTTCAGACAAGAAATACACACTTCATCTTTCTTGCCGATTCCAAACTCAAGCGACCATATAGGCCCTTCGATGGTCAGCCGTGGACTGAAGATATATTCTTGAGTTAACAGGTCAGCTAATAACGCTGCCGTTCTGCGACGGTTGGATGATACAAATTTTTGCTGGTACCTTACAAATGTGTGTTAAAATACACTCGAAGTTTTAAGAAGCTTTGTTCTTTCTCTCCCTATCAAAAAAAAAAAATGACCGACAATCACCTTTTTGGGTCTTTTAATCAGAACACTGCGTTAAATACTGTCTCATATACGGAGCATCCATTTCATCTCGATCAAATTTAGCACATCCGTGATGTATTAGAGGTACTCTGAATTTTTTTCCATACGAACACTTTTCGAAAACACTTCTGCTCCTCTACCCAACGTAGAAACTTTACTTGCGTCTAGCTAAGACAGCGTTTCGATTCTATGCTTACGGGCTATTCCGCGTCAACCGGATCAGTCATCTCTCAGATATTTTTTTAATTTGGCATGTGGATTGTGTGGGAGGAGTTAGATTTTTGTGCCAAAGCGCGAATCTCATAATGCAAAATTCGATTTTTTATTAACAATAACAAATTAGACTCCCATTTTTTTCAAAAATTCATAACTTTGGCAGAAAATTAAATACAATATATTTTTTTTTTTTAAATTACGCGGAAAGCTCCATAGAGTTTAAAAAAAAATACGAAATGTTAAAAAAAAGTTGTTATCAATTGCTTATTTAACAATTAATTTTTCAATGATTTTTAAAACAGTGACTGACACGATCAAAAAATTTTTTTTGAATTCTGGCATGTTGCTTGAACTGTACTACAACCTGTGAATTAATTCCAGAGGGGTGTTTTTCTTCGTTTTCGAGTTAAAAATCATTAAAGGTGTCGATGCGCATGAAATTGCGGCGCGCCGAGTCTCTACGTAATGGCGGGCGGCCGGTTGCCGTCCACCGCTACCCCGCGGTGGCGTCGCAGCGTTATTTTAGAGTCATTTTCACGATGTAGGACATGATTGAAGAATCTGAAAAAAATACTGTACCTTCACAAGGCCTGCTCAAAGCGATAAGTGAAGTTTCAGGAATGTGTTTTTCACCGTTTTTTTATTACAGAGATTCAAAATAACGGTTACACACCATGAGAGTGCACATAAATGATAATAATTACATAACTTGCTACTTATTTTAAAATAAAAACACATCAACATTAACTAACATTAACATTATTCAAAGTAATGTATAGAAAATCGCGATTTATACTTTCAAAGATTATGTGATACAAAAATTATCAGCTTATTTATTGAGTTCTTGTTACTGAAAAAGTACGATGACGATAACTTGTGCTGTCTGCAAAAAGCAGCCCATCCCATTTGACAAAACCCGCAGTTTCCACCAGTAAGTACTCATCATCAATGAAAGCAATTTTTTAAGGGAATTCTAACGTGTAGTACTTCTAACGTTATGCTGAACAGTTCAGTAAATTTTTTATTACATAGACATTGTCCCTTTAGTTCTTTCAAATAACAAAAAATAATTGAGAATATTTGTTAATTTTTAAGATTTTATCGAAATATATTCATACGAGAATGAAAGAAAATACAATTTTATTCATTTTTGTTTTTCGTCATTATATAATGATATTCTCAAATGATTGCCATCCAGCGTTACATTTTCTTACATTTCTATTCTTTTTAACCTACTTCAGTTCTATTCTCATCCTACTTTATCATTCACTTCATTTCAAAAAGCTCTCTTCACAGCTAGCTTTATTTTGTACCATTCCTTTTCATGCAACTAATATAACCTTTATCATTATTTATTACTTTTCTTTGCGATTCATTTACTTCATCATCTCACCAGCTAACTTCGTTCACGTCTTACTGATTATCCAGGTTTCCTCATGAAAATAAGCTGAAAAAAAAATGGATGGAGGCTATTGAAGTAACATGTCTAAAGAATTGTTGGAGAATATGCAGTGATCATTTTTCACCTACATCATTTCATGACCAGAATGGCTATAATAATAGTAGGAGAAGACTTTTACCAAACGCAGTGCCGAAAAAGCCATGTACCACAGTATTATCGAATGGTACGAATAAGAACGTCAATTTTGAAGATGAAAGACAACTAACAGTATTTACTGAGCCACATGTGAACAAAAATAAGAACGATGCTAATTTGAAGACAACTTTTAATGATTTTCATCAATGTGTTAAGTCTACTGAAACAACTGATACTTGTTCAAATGGAGTCAATAGTATTAAGAGGTGTATATTTTTTTCAATAATGTAGATTTTATGAAAATCTTGCGTATGATTATGAGTAACCTGTTTGCATGGTTCATTATTTGTAGGAAATGTGATATGGATAATTGTAACAGTACATTAGACAAAAAAAATGTTTACGCAATTACTGGTTCACAAAGTAAAACTAGTGTTTTGATATCGACTGATCTAAATAACCAGAGTTCTTCAGGATCTTATTCTCCTCTTAAAAAGTTGGACCTGGAGACTGTTCTGGTTACTTGGAATGGTAACAGGTATATAAGTATTTGAGACGGTATGGAAATAGTTACCATGCACAAATTACTCTGACATAATAATGTGAAAATTTCTATTTTCCCATTGTTTCCTGCTTTGAGCAAGGAATGCACTATTAAGACTGAAAAATCTCATTCAGTGGAAATGCACTATAAAACAGAAGTTCAGCAAGCTCATAATGAACATGAAAGTATGCATGAGAATTCTGGCACAGCAGAGAAAATTGCTGCCTAAAATTGAAATAGATAATCGTCGCACGACAATAACTGAAAAATAGTTTTCATCCAAGACTGTACTTTCCAACTTTTATAAATTTCGTTCATCATTTTCAGGAAGCGTTCAAAAAGTTCAGCTTTAAAGATGGAAGTCAAATGCGATGTATCACACGGATAGACTTTGTTTCTGACGAGGCATGGAGCAAGTTTTTAAAATACGCAGTCACAAGGAATCATCAAGTAGACGCTTATCGTAAAAAAATTCTAAGAAAAGATAAGAAAATAGGAAACCTAGAAAAACTTGTCAAAACTTTGAAACAACAGAATTAATTGCCATTTGGAATGAAATTTTTAAAGAAGATAAAAATAACAACTCCATTTACACAAGCATATAGATGCTTAGGTATGGAGAACTGTCAATAACATCAAAGTAATGGAATACAATGTACATATAAAATCAAAGAATAATGTTCTAAATAAATCTAAATTTAAATATAACAGAAAACTTCAGCTGCTGCTAAACATTTACAGGGTCTCTAATTGTTTTTCTGAAGTTATTGAATGAATTGTATATAACTTGTAATCGAATGACACCGAACACCGTCATTTTTACCAAGCAGAAAATTTTACATAATTAATTAACCAAATCAATTTAGTTTATACATGCTAAGCAGTGAATATGCGTTTAAGTAAGTACTACTTGTTGTATGACACGTATACTGAAGCCTTTGAATAATGAACAAAAAAAAAATAATAATTCCAGATTTTTCGATTCTTCGACTAATAGCTATTTTCGTATTTAAGGCGTGAAGTTTTTTTATCCTAGTGCAATCCGTCGCACGAGGGTGTAAAGCATTACGCCCATGGTGCGAACAATAACTACGTGCGCCATTTAGCCGTTGCATCGGCACCCATTTCCATGAGTGGCTTTTCCCGCCGACGGCGTGGCGCTGCCGTGTCAAGTTGCCGTTGCGTCAATTTGACACCCGTGAACATCTAGACTTTAGCCAATCTTCGGTCAGCGACCTATGGTTTTTACCACGTTTGTACCAAGAGTGCTTAGAAAAATACTCAAAATCAGTTAAAATATGATTTGGAGATTGAAGTACATTTACTACGGGATGCTGGTAAAACTTGTATTTTAACGAAGCAGCGACATAGAAATGGCCTTGTCAAGCGGTAAGCGTATAGTAGGATCAATGAAAAGTTTAATTCTTGGTCCATGAGTGGCACGTGTTTAGTAAACATAACCTAATATGATTTGACCGGATTCTACACATGATTTAGAATAAAATATGATCCTATTTACAGAGCTTTTGTTGCGTTTGGACGCGGATGCGGAACCGCTGCCAAAACGGCTGAAACTGGCTGAGAACGCATTTTGCAGCACTGATCTGCCGATAACTCATAAAGAAGATTTGATAGTCAAATGGCTGTGCAAAGTAGCACCCACAGAATTGATAGTTTGGAAGAGTTTGAGACTTTGTGTTTACTGTCAAACTGACAACAGAACCACTCTAAATCTCGAAACGAAAACGAAACTGGTTGAAACTCTAACAAACCAACTGAACTTCAGGGAGGAAAATATTCCTGATGAGATGCTCGATTGCTGCATTTGGATTTTGACAAACCCTAAAATGCAGCATTACTTCCAGAACGTACTGAGCAAATTCGGACGTTTTTTGCAATGTCTACTCATCAGAATTAGGCTAGATAACTTTAAACAGGCAGCTACTAATGATGATGTGCCTGACCGAAGCAGCCTTGTCTTGTCAGAAGTTAGACAAGCTTGTGTCTTGAATTCCATTGATAGTTTAATTCAGGTGCATAAACACCATTCCGATAAAAATCAGGTGGCTGAAACTTTTTTGGACTATGTTTTGAGTCCACTCTGCGCCCTAATAGATCCTACTTGGACAGACAACTCTAATAGGATTGGAGCAGAAACGCATAAATGTATACAACAAATATTGTTTGGCAAAGCAAGGTACAACGAGTACAAAGAATATAGTTCCGGAATAGGAAATGGATGTTTACCTGTAAAATTATTCACCACACTTACCCAACTCCTTGCTAAAATGGGTTCTGATGATGTTTCGGTTATGTTGAGTTACGTCTTCCGTGCTGCAGTTGGCTCCTATAAAACAGACGGTGAACTGATAGACAGCTTCTTCAGAAGCTTTGTAAATTCTGCGGGTAATCTAAAAACTGTAGTATCAAATTACCTGATTAATTATCTGACTGACATTCATCTGGAGTTTGGTAACAAGATTGACAATCTAACTCTGATGGAATTTCTTACCAGCTTAATTGACGAGATTCTTTCAAAAGAAGAAAGGTTGAGTCGTAAGGATTATGATCTGTTGCGCAATGTTACCAACTTGAATCCGCTGGTTGTAGAAAGTAAATTACCAGCCATCTTCCGGAGAATACTCCTCGAAGCTAGATCATCAAGGTCTGAAGAGCAGTCCTACGTTATGTTCCTGATTAGCGCTGTGGATGCAAGCTCGCGTCTGAGGCGTGAACAAAAATTGATTCCATGGCTTCTGCTGGCTCTTAACACAGCTCTCCAGGAAAATAAAAAGTGCTGTCTATTACCAGCAGAAGTTTTCCCTACCCACTTCACTTCCAAATTCACAAGTCTTGCTAGCGGTTTGCATAGCCCGCAAGTTACAGCTATGCTCAAGTCGCTGAGTTACCACTTAAAATCAAACTGTGTCGATGAATTTAATATCAGCTCTGCAGGTAATAACATGAACATGATCACACATTGTTTTCAGTTTCTTATTCACCTGCATTCAACTATATGCATTCCATTTTGTTTCAGGTCAGGTTACCCTGATGACAGAATGTACAGTCCTATTAATGGTTTCATTTTTTAATGGTATTCGGATATTTGAACACAACATACCTCTTCCCATGCAAAAAAAATTTACCAGTGCATTAAGTGAACTGGGTGACATACTTTCTACTCTAAGCAAAAAGATTTCGAATACCACATATAATGGTAGGATGACGATTATCTTGTTGGAAGCTGCTCTGTCATGGAGCAGAGTATGGAGTCTACTGGCTTTCTACGCCCCAAAATCGGGCGCGGAAAATATGCCTTTCCCAATTTCAGAGGATGACTTGCAGCATCTGATCCAAAGGGTCGAGAACTTTGGAGATACGGGCTGCAAAGAAGCCCTGGTAATGACATGTAAAAAATTACCGATTATTGTCCAAAGTTTTATATTTCATGTTTTTTCATTTTAGAACTATGTGCTTACAGAACAAATTTTCACTGCACCGAACAAAAATAAATCTGATTCGTGAACCCCAGGCAAGGTTGACTGGTCTTGTCGGCGAGATGCAAAATTTTTGGTTACTTATTCTTCAGGATTATCCCGAGCTTGTTTCATTATTAACCCTTGATCAGCTAATGCAGCTGACCTCGTTCTTTTTGGCACAGATGATCATACACAGTGAAAGCAGCTTCCAAAAGTTACAAGATTTATTGAGGCAAGAAACTCTAGAAGAAAATAAAAGATTCGTTATTGTGATACTCTGCCAAATTTTTATTGAAATTGGATCATTAGCTAAACAAAACATGACTACGGATATAGTCGCACGAATTAATATTGTGAGTGTAATCAAGCGAACACATTCTGTATTCTGTACTTTCTGCATCTACATCTAACTTAAACTTTCATCATTCTAGGTAAACATATTGGAAGCTGAGAGTGATGATGCTATTCCAGCATTGGATTCCAATAAACTGATTAAGGATATTCCAGTATTATCAACTCTGCATAACGATGAGATGTACAGGATAGAGAAATATTTACATGCCTTACTGTGTCTACCTATCAGGCATCTTGGTATTTCACTAAGGACAATGACATTTGTAATTACTTACGTTATTGAAAGATCATGTCAACATCATGAAAGAATTAAAACCTTATGCAACAACATATTATTTGGTAAGTTAGATAATTGCTGTAAATTTATTCAGAACTCACGAAATATAATACTACCATATTAACGTCTATCTCTTTTTTAAAATAAAAAGTTGCACGTTTTCATGTTGAAATTGTAATTCACAGGGCTAGTAATACACAATAATGTACAATTTGTTTTTTCGTAACATGGTATTAAAAATACGTGTATTGGGTGTATAATTATGTAATATATTTTTCATCATTTACAGAAAGTCTAGAAGAAGGTGGGCTGAATGTTTTGGAGTACATTGATTTGGACTCATTGGTACCTAATCTTCCCAGAAACAAAGTTTTACAAAAAGCGTTCGAATTATCATTGCGCAATGTAAAGACGTTATCAGGATCTCCGACTTTACTTACACTTAGTAGCTGTCCAGACGAATCAATTTCAACAGTTTTATCATGTATCGAAAATGTCAAACAAAAAACAAATAAGACAGTAAAACTTACTCTGGATAAAGTTGAAAAGAAACTGGGCAAGCGAGCTTTGAAAACATGTAACGAAAATATAGAATCTGCTGAAGAAGTCAAGAAAATTACCATGGCATTAAAAATTTCCCTTGGAAAAAACAGTGTCAAAGAAAATCTTAAAAAATCGGTTAGCTCAATGCTCCGATCCGCCTTTATGGTATGCAGTTTATTATTTAATTGAATCCAAACGATCTTCTCTGTTAATGCAAAACATTCATTGTTTTTACTAATCATTGCTATATGAAATTTCCAGAATGGTGTGGATGTAAGTTCAAAAGAAGAAAATCACAACAACGATAGAGAGGACTTCATTAAAAAAGCTTTAGAATTGGCAATTATCGCCTTGCAACATAGGTCATATTTAGAGTTACCAGACGAAATTGTTGCAGGCATTTGGAGTACTGTTTTAAAATATCCACAAACAAAACTACTAACCATCTTGCTGGAGGCTACAACTCCGAAAGTATTCAACGAAGTTTTGATGTCCCTCCACAGGCAGACTGTAAGTTTCAATTTTATTCGCAATCTTGCCAATAAAAGAATGTTACGTCATTCATAGTTTATGTTAAGATATTTTTCAAACAGGCTCCTTATAAATTTGTAAATTGTAAAGGCTTATTCCCATCGTTTTCATGTTCGCGACTGTTTTTTTTTTTTTACGTCTAAAAAATTGGGATAAAAGGCAAACATTCTTTTTCAGTCTAGAATGGATTCTGCTAGGAAGGAACATGAAAAATAGTTCCATTTCCAAGCTAATGCCACGAGTGTGGATACATTCTACCTTATTTTCGCAGGAAATGGAATTGTATGAGCCTGATGCGATAAAATTGAACAATACACTTGTTATTTGGAATTGCATTGAGATGTCAGACATGGGAACAAGTCGAAATAAATCTCGACAGCACGCTACGCGAAAGCTGATGCGGATGCTGCTGATACTTGAGATAAGAACTGAGCACTGGCCCGATGTGTTAAAATTGCTACAAGTGATCGTTAACTCAAAGCATATGCAGCTATTTGGTGAATTTATCGACATGATAATATCGATAGCTACCAGGTCAATAAGAGAAGGAAATAGCTTGCTTGAATGCGACAATGTATTAATACTTTGCCTGAGCTTATTAAGATCCAGAGTTGAAATGATGACTGACAGACTCCCGCTACTATTGCAGCTTTTCAGACAAGCTGTTACCTTTGTATCCTCCCAAGCTAAAAAAGAAAGTACAGCAAATAGTCATTTATTGGGACTATGCGCTCTTAACGTTGAAAAGTAAGCGAATATGTACAAAATATATATTTATCTATGAATAACATTAATAATCACAGTTCCTTTGTTTTTCGATTAATACGGACGACCTGTTTTCAGAGTTACCAGTGCCTTATGCAAATTGAAAAGGCATATGGAAAGGCTCAGCCCTTACTTAATTTCTGATATGGTAGATGTTTTTGCAAAAGGAGATTTAGAGCCCATCAAAGTGAGTCACCAGATCATTTTCTATGGCAGTTTTGACTGTGTAATATAAATATATTATTATTATTACCTAGGAAGTTTCTGAGATACTAGGCTGATTCACATTTTAGTTTAGCTTATTATTTTCTAAAAAAAAATTATTTTTCAACAGGAGCCATTCCAAAATTGTATCAACAAACTACTGAGCATTTGCGATCCTCACGGAGTGGCCTTAAACTATAGAGCCTTACCAGCAGCAAAGCGTGAAATATTCAAAAACATGAGCGATACATACAACAAGTTCCATAGATTTACTGGAAAAATTTGATCTGTCAAATACAAACCATTACTTCCTGTTGAATACTTGTAGTCTTAAGTTTTACTGTATTGAATAAAATGATGATAAATTTTATTTTCTGGCCATCTTCTATCTTATCCTCATATACTTCAAGTTTTTTGCCACTAGATTTAATCCTATATCTATACCATCCAACTCAAATGCGTTGCTCTTTGATATGATTGATTGGCTGTTCTTCAATTCGATAAAAGAGTAGACAGCAGGATCAAATGGAAATGTTTGTACTTTTTTGTCCTTTCACTAACACTTGTTGCAGGCAGAGTTGTTACGTTTGTTTGATCACAGAATTCCCTGACTTCCGGGTTTTTCAGGCATGAAACCTATTTGGTTTCCAGTCCGAGTTGCCGTAATAAAATTATTAGTTCATCTACCTAAACACAGTAATAGAGATCAAACATTAATTCAAGTGACTTAATTTATTCAACTCATATAAATACTCAATCTATGGAAATCACAACTCAATCATGGTTATTTCACTTGGTTTGAGATTTATACCACATGCTTGTAACACTTAAACATCTACGGCGCTACATAGAGCTCTAGTCAATAAAGCCGAATTTTATAAGAGAAAAACTACTGTTTGTTTCAACCTGTTATCAAAATTGCATTGTTTAAAATTTTTATTAAATCGTACTTTATGCCATCAATAATCATATTACAAATATCCAGTATGCGGAACTTGAATTCACGATCAACTTGTACGAATGCAGTGGTCTTATTGAACATCTTGAGAAAACTACCTTTTAAATAACGACACAAGAAGTCATTCTGTATATAAAAAAAAAAAAAGAAAAATCAGTAAACTTTTATTGAAAAATAAAAATTTCCAGCACATCTGCGTAATTCCCTGAGAATTCCAGGTTTCCAGGATTTTCAGGTCATGTAACAACCGTGGTTCCTAGAATAAGAAAAATAAAATACAAGAATAAATTGTAAACGGTGTGTGAATAATTGTTTCGATTTTTTTTTACTATTCTGATGAATTAATAGATTGAATTTGTATTAAAGTATGATATTTTTTCTGTACCGTGGTTCCATGAAGATATTTGAGAGTATGCATGATTCATGTAGGTGTTTAATGAATCGAGTCTGACGTTTAATATATTGAGTATAGTATGTTTTTAATGATGTGATCTTCCATAATATGTAAATATGCACAAGTATAGTATATTGTTATTATATAATAAAAGTGTTACAGTGTTGTGTGATACGATAATAAATTTTTTATAGTAATCTCGTTATAATTACTAAACTTAAAAATAAATCTAAAGAATAAGCTAAATTACTAAACGCTAGCGCCTATTGCAGTAGCCTAGCATGTCTTTTTACTATATTGGCGCGCACTGGAGCGAAGAATGATTTAATTTCAATACTTTTTTCTCAAATTTTTGTATGCTCCTTAGCTTTCATCCATTTTCCGATTGTTTCTCAACGCGTAAAATTCACTAGCCACCGGTATGTAACTTTGTTGTATTTTTCTTTTGTTATATTTTCAGTTGTCTTGATATTATGACGGGAGGATTTGTTAATGCGAGCCAAGGAAGCAATATCACCAGAAAAGAAGCGAAATATTCAAGCTATAACTACTAATAGCAAACGAGAATATAAAGCAGGCAACAAGAAAGACAAGCAGATTGATTCTTAGGTACACTATATTCGATTTTCTCTTGCTTTCTCTTTTTCTCTCTCTTTCTCTGTATCTATGTTGGATAGTATATAATAGAATGAGGGATAACGTAAGTGTACAAGTGTGGAACTCTAAGTTGTAATATTGTGTTTAGTGTGTGGTGGTCAGTTGTAACATGGAGTAAGCGGCGTGTAGTTGTAATATATTACGTAATCTATTTAAGAAAATTACGAAATAGAAAAATGAAAATTTAGTGAACAACTAAAGCGGAATATTTAAATTTCAGAGAAGAGATGATACAAATATCTGGATAATATTGGCTTTGCAGATTATATATCAGATACAAGTACAGGGGTGCAATTTATTTGCGCAACACACTAGAGTGTTTATTTGACTATTCGTTGAATTTTTTTTACTTCTTTCTTTATTGATTTCGTTTTTCTTTCTTTTTATTATTATTATTATTCTTTATGTGAATGGTGGTACATTTTGGTAGTTGGGTGCGCAGGGTTGCTAGGCACAGATAATTGACTCGCAAATAACTCTTCAAACAACATTAGAGCATACGACACATATTAGTATAATATACATAATTGTTTTTTTTTGCTTGTTTGTGTTTTTGTTTCATCATTTTGCTTCGTAATAAAGATATTACTATTATTAGCATATCTCATGTAAGTTGTGTTGGTGTTGTGTCGGTGCGATAATTGGTTATGTAGATAGGTATATTATTTCAATACAATTATTTTTGTTTGTTGTTTCTTTTTCATTTTCTTGTTTTGTTTTTTTTTTTCGTTTTCTTACTTTCTTATCCGCTGTGATCTCGCAGTTTAATACAGATGGCTAATACTAGGAATGAGTTCGATTACACAACTTTTCGTTTCTAGTTTCAATTATTTATACATACATATATATATACCTACTACGTCTCACAGATTGTGATTTAAATAAATAAATCGTTCTTCATTAATATCAATATTATTAGCGTATTGTCGTACAAGAAATAGAGAGCCTGCGACCGTCAGTCAATAACCGAGCAGCATTAAGAGTACACAAAGAAGTTGGCAGATACTAGATTCAAAACTAGCGACAAGCTAACTTTATTTGGATATATTACAGGACTTTTGCAACTATGCTTTTCTTTGCTTTAACCGACAATTTTTTTTTTCAATTATAGTATTTCTATTTTGAGCCCCGAGCTGATTAATTCTACGCCTATACACTGTCGATTTAATAATATTTGACAGTTCAGTCTGGGCGAAAGGGTAGTTTTCGCGACACTGGTCAGCATTGCTACTCCGTGTTATTCTCCAAATACACAGCACTAAGATTATTTTTTATTTCTTTCTTTTTTCTTTTTTGTTTTTTAACAAATTTTGCACGTTCCTATGTAGTATTACATATATATGTATATATGCAGTATAGTCAACAAACCTTATGATTTTTTTTTTCATTTTTTTTCTTTATAATCTAAAATTGTCTTTTGATGCAGCAATGGGAAGACGGCGCATAGAGTAGACAGTTTCCTATTTTTTTTTTTGGACCAGATTTTAGAAACTGATTAATGGAGCAGGTGAAAACCAGAGCCATAAAGAGAGGAGGAATAAGAGGAGAAAGGATGGGGCATGGAGTGATTAGTACTTCGCAGTGTACGTCGTTTCTAAATAAGAATTTTTCATCTTGTTATTCGCGAAATAAAAGTCGAATGTTTTTATAGGGAAAGGAGAGGGAGCGGAATATAAATATTGATATGACACGTCATGGTGCATAGAATACCTAC
The DNA here is from genome assembly GCF_021901455.1 of Neodiprion lecontei. NCBI lineage: Eukaryota > Metazoa > Arthropoda > Insecta > Hymenoptera > Diprionidae > Neodiprion > Neodiprion lecontei. The sequence goes on from NC_060262.1 coordinate 21,991,402, forward strand.
GACCTGATATGTGGAGCAGACGGGTATGTCACCGGTAATACTTGGGATTGCTAAAGGCTGCTGCGTCTTGGCTTGTTTTCTTTGATGTACACATTTTATGTATCTATTTGTCCCACGCATACATATAATATTGCCGTCCACGCCGCCGCCACCATTCGTACGAATATGTTCATCACTGACAATAATAAAATCGTCGAGTTCAGAATTTTTCAAAATATTGTTGTAAATATGTACCCTACATTAATTTTCCTAAGATATTTCAATGTCAAATATTGTACTTCAACAGCAATAATCAAGTAACAAAAAGACACGAATCAAGACGCTGAATTAGTCTGCATAGCTAAGTTTGAGACATTACTGTTGTTATCCTTTAAATTTTCTCACTCTGTCAACAACAATAACAATAGTAACATAAGTTATAATCGTCTGAGTAATCCATTATTACATTAAAATTTTGAAAAAAAGAGAGAAGCAGTATGAGAATTGAGAAAAAAAACGAACCAAAACGCATCTGCCGTAACATTTCTATACAATACTTACTATTAATAATTAATATTTAATAATAATATTAATAGTAATAATAATAATGTTAACGATATGTACCTACGATCTATCTAACTAACTACAAAGATTAACTTAATGCCTTAAACGCAATATCCATTCAATATGTCTATATATATATATTCCAATTTTTTGAAAATTGGAACTATAAACAATAATAATAATCGCAATGATAATAATAATAATAATAATCAATAAATTGTATTTTCATGCGTTCGCAAATATATACATATAGATGGGATATGTATTGGTAATAGAGTTAAACAAATTGTTTTTATAATTACTTATCGACACAGATTAGGTTTTTATCTTACAACCTCGAGTTTGTTGTTATTGATGTACATGCGTAACTTTTGTGTTATGTTCGGAACCTCGAGTTATATTCTACCTGGAACATTTAACTACTGAGCGATTTTAAGAAGTAGATGAATACACGAAATAATAGATGCTTCGTTTCAGTAACAAAGTAAAATTATCATTAAAAGATTGTTATCGTAGAAATCTACGATTTACCAAAATTAATTGAATAGTTTGGCATAAAAATTATTATTGAAAAATTTTAGGGGTCTTTAAAGAAAGTTATTGAAATTCATCAACACCAATTACATGTATGTACATTACATTCTTATACTCAAAAACGCTTGCAGTAATTTATTACAACTTCATTGCATTTCCAGTTAGAAGTACTGCTCAGGAGCGTGTCGTGTGTTCGTTGTAACGTGTAATACAAATTCACTTTACCCCAGCTATAAGTTTGCAGGTAAAGTATCAGAAAATAAGCAACAGTCTTGCATGCAAAGTGTGTGTTCTATGTGTAGTTTTAGTTTGTTTTTTTATTAAATTTTTTTTCTAGTATAAGCATCTCGTTATAACCGAATGCCTAATGTACATCACATTAAATTAGGCTTCCAATTAGGAAATTCATGATATCCTCTAGGAAAGTGATAACGTCGGTATACAGAGAAATGTAGGATGAAAACGTGGGGTATTGCATTTTCTGTTTTCCTAATTCATTAAAATTTATTTCATTTAGCGGAGGACCAACAAAAAAGCATCAAGTGAAATCGCCCGTTATCACATCCCTGAATTGAAGCCTAGTTTTCATTTTTTATTTTCGCATCACATACATATATATATCTACAAAATTTTTTTATGATATGCTTACGCTTTCTAATCGCTTATAGACTACCCTTATATGTCTTAAAAACGTGATCACTATATGAAAAAAAAAAAAAACATACGACTATTCAACGACAATAAATGACATATGTTAGTCTTCTCATAGAAACTTAAACTTCGAATTAGGCAATAAAATAAAGGAAACCTACTTATGCGATAATAACGTGAGAATGTGACGTGAAATGGTCAATATTATTAATAATATTGATAATTTAAAACAGAAAAAACAAATAACTATAGGGTAAAGTTACTTCCGGAGAAGATTAAAATATATTTTTTAAGTTTAAACCGGGAAGAAGGGAGGGGTGAACCAGCAAAATACATTTATGCATCATATAATATTTCGTAAACAGGAATTGAAACAATTTTCAAACAATTCTTAAATATCATGCACCGATAGATGACCATTAATCGTTATTAGGCTACTATTTCGCACAAATCTCACATCCACCTAATTTCACATATTTCGCATCAATATACATCGTCGTGTGATGAAAAGAAAAGAAGTGTCCTTATTGAATTCATAGTCCTTTATATACAATACGTAGTGTATTGTATATATAGTGTATACATACGAATGTGTAATTTACACATGTGTCATATAGTATGTTGCTTTCAGCAATCATTATGGGATCCTTTTAAGCTTCATTGGGTTGGATCCTAAACGATGTACAACTTACTCTCTAGTTGTATTGTAACAAATATTGCCTCGAATATAAACTTCTGTTATTTCCTTTCTCTTTTTTTTACTTAATTAAATTATACTTCATTTGTTAGTTCACTCACGATCAATGGACAAAATTGCGGATATTCTTCACGCGTTAAAAGGGTTATAATAATAATTATCCCTTTTCCTTACGATACGTATGGCCGAGTCAAGATTGTATATTTATATCAGTATAGTCATTTGGTTCGCTTCGAAGTTTTAGAAACACCTTTTCTAAAAAAATTTCTTTTTTTTGTGTTTTTAAATTATTATTATTATTTTATGTGTTTGTGTGTGTGTATTTCTTTTTTTTTTTTTATAAAAACGTCCCACAGTCTGTCAAAATATTACTGGGAGACACTACAGCATTGTGTTTTCCACATCAGTATTTGTCTTATTATTTTTTGTCCCCTTGATTTTTCTCCCGGAAGGCACACATCTACACATAGTATGTATAGTTGCACCCTATGTATTTATGTATGCCAATCTATTATATACAAGTATATATAGATATAGATATATATATGGAATTTCAATTCACACTCTTCAATCCGATCGTGCGATTGAGAGGGGATTCAGGTTACTCACTTTTTTTTCATCAAGGTTTTCGGCAACAAGTCTAGTCCTCGCAACTTGAACACTACAGCTGAGGGATTGTTTTCGTTTCTTAGGAACAATGTCGTGGCGAGATTCTGGTCAACTTGACATTCTTATAAACAGCAGTCTTGTTTAATGTTTAATTTAAAAAAAAAAACTTTCGTTTTCATTACTAACGCGTCTAATCCCCAATCTTTTTGCATCATAGAGAGCACTGATACAACGGTTCCAAGCTATATCAAAGGAATCTAATAATAACGGACAAACCCGATTAATCTCCTTCATAGACGGATATATATACTTTTGTTTTTATTATTTATCAGGTCCCATGATATAAAATCCATGCAAAAGATTTTTATTTCCAAACGAATTCTTCCACTGGCATTGACAAACTTTCACATCTCGACACTTGAGATTTGTTTGAAGCTTGGTGAGGTTTCTCCAATATTTGGAGATATAGTTGAAAAATGTCGATATTCCATGCAATAACACATTTTTCTTTATTGAAAAAGTTTATTGTATTTTCATGCAACAGTTGCTTTAGGAAAATCCACACCCATTTGTTCCAAAATTTACAAAAATTAATTGAAAAACCCCCCAAAAAAAAAAAAGGTCCCTAAGTTGTTGATAACCGTTAGTCGACAATTACCGTGATTTCACATTTACGAAGTTATCTCATTTAGAGATGTGAAAAATTGCTTCATAAATGATGGGAAGATTATCAATATGTAACATAAGAGCAGATTAGTTTTATCTTACATAAGGTTAAACCAGCGCAAAGAATCAATTCCTTTCAACATCACTGCCATGTATAAGACGTTATTCACCAAATTTTCATTACAGGTGAACGGAAAGAAGGAAGTGTCGTGTCTCTCGTTTGATCTGCGACAGATGAATTTCAATAAATATTTCCCGTCGTTACGTCCCCGTTTGATATGTGGCTAAATTAATATTATTCTAATTTTCTACACCTTCCCTGGATCATGCAGCGAATTACAAGCAAGGGTTCCGCCGATAGTCCTAAATATAAGATATGTAATCCTTTGGAATAAATTCTAAAGCATCTAGGTATAATGCTTATCTCAATGCACTGTTACACACAACAGTTATGCCAAAAGTCAATTGTTTAAACATCGACTAAATATCAAATTCTTCCACACGCCCAAAAGTCTTGTCATCGCAGATCATCACGTCCCCAATCTACCGCCAACTTTCTTTCCACCCGTTAACCAACTAATGAACCTGGTTTCAGTATGGCCAAAATGCCGGAAGCGGGGGAGGAGGAGGTGGAGGGACAGCAGGGTACAGGGCAGGCGCAGCGATAAGAAGGCATGCGGGTGGCAGAGGGGTAGGAACCGGAGAAAGAGCAATCGTTGCGGGATGCAGAGCCGGCATGGGAGCGGCGCATATAGGATGCAGGGCAATAGAGGGGCGCTGGCGCTGGCGCTGACGCTGGCCCTGGGTTTCTCCGTTCTATTCGGAATCCTGCTGCATTTTGATGTGCCCATTCCCAGATGAATTACTCGCTACTCCGCTACTGCTTGGTGGAAAGTTGGTCGGTATGGTGCGCGATGATGAGAAGCAGAGCTTCATGATGTAAGGAAACTTTCCATCTATGACAGAATAAGTGAAATAAACCCTCGTTACTCTCATACAGGCTAGCCATCAGGCAAAACTTAACACGGATAATTCAGGGTATCCACTTAATTTGGTTTTGAAAATTGCCTGCATATTAGCAGTTTCCTTGTCTGTAATTACGATTTTTCCTTGACCTCTTGCTTTGAGATATCGCATTTTGCAAAACTTTTTTTGTATTGTTGAAAACATTGTAATGGAATACTTCACTAACAGAAAGCAGAAGGTCATAAGCACTAGTGAAAATGAAGTTTAACCTTTGGCATTCACGTTCGCAGTATGATTAATATAAGCAATATCATCCATATAAATAAATATTCTTGATCGAGCAAAGGCAGCAGGTGAAATAAGAATTTAAACTTTCGTTACTCGCGTTTGTTTGCTCGATGTATTTCATCAGCCGGCGAGCACTGTGCCCCCATGTTAACTGCAATGCAACGTTGCCACGTTACAATATAATAATCAAATATTTCTATTAAATAGCTTCATTGTTGAATTTTGAGTTCAAATTATAAGTAATAGTTGAAAAATTTAGAGCTTAGTATTAAACACTATATTTAGTAGGATTCCCAGGAACAGCTGCAAGTCTTTATTAAAATTCTTTGATATTTTCGGTTTTTCAGGTATTGCAAACAAGTCACCTTGTTAAATTCCGTTCGTAAAATACAGAAAATTTGTAGATAAACACGAACTGCAGTTTCAAACTAGAACATTGAAAAATATTTTTTTCCTACGGTCGGATAATCTTGTATATACCAGATCATTGGGTACAAAGGTTCTTTACAGACCTCTATTGTCGTTTATCACAATCAACAGCCAAACTGAACATAGCAGCTACCATGAATTTACCGCACAACTAGTACTGCGAACAGCCACAACACTTGGTTCCTTGATTGCCTAGGCTCAAATTCCTTAATTGGTATAATTGTAGCATTGCACTTTGCACGAAATGACTTGGTATAATCTCTGTTGGAGTTTAAGAGTAAGTTTAATCAACATGATCAATTCCTATTTCAGTTTTCATGCAGTGACTGTTACTTACTGCTGTTTTCAAGTGCTGTATGGTTGCACTCCATGATTGCTGCTACCGCTACTCCAACACTGCTGAATTCGATAAGTCCGGATGAAGAACGTTCGGACTTTAGTGGGAACAGTTTAACTGTAGTTGGCGTTTCTATGCCACGTTCCATAAATACGCGATTTACCGTCTCCTCAGTGAGATCCGGAGGTGTATTGAAGAAATGAACTATTTTCGATGGTGGCTGTATCCTATTTTTATTTGCCATTGCCGGGTTTAAGAATCTGGAGATTGAATACCAAAGATTCAACATGTTTCAGCAGTCATACATCTGTTGTGGATGTTGAACCAGTACTCCAAAAAACCTTTGGGATTCATTACGGGGTAACACCATTCTAACGACCGAAAAGAGGCCTAACTTTGACGATTTATTTTGGGAGTATGGAACGAAGGAACAGTATTTATTTTCAGAAAGTTTATTTAACACATATTGAAGTATGAAAAAAGAATTTTTATTACCATTTTGATGCAAAATGACTGCGATAGGGCCAATCTTTGAAATCGCCTTTTGTTAAAACTCCTTCACGAGAGGACGAATTTTTCGTAAAGTATAAGATCCGGCACGAAAAAGCAAACCATTTTTTGCAGTGGCAAAATCGATAATTGAACCTTTAAAAAAATATTTTTTCACTATAGGACCAACTGTATATTGTTTTTATGATTCTAAGACATTGTATAATCCAAGAAAAAAAAAAAAAAAAATGAAAAAATCGATTTTCCAAAATTCTAGAGTGGTGTTACCCCTTAAATCGATAAATGTTCAATGTCGAAAGAACATCATCTACATCTGAGACTGTGGAAAGACATAGTACCTGTTATTCTTGCTCCCTGTAAAATCTTTGAAGCTGGCCGTTTTGTCAGGCAGGCTGTAAGGATTTGTGACATCGGAGAGAAATGCCTGTTTTGAAAAACCAAGCTGCAGTTTGCCCTCAGCACCGATTGTAACATTGTTTAAATTCTGTAGACACCTTTCAACACCTATACTATCGCCCATTTGAATCATCGCACAGCCTTCTTTAGTTTTTAGAAATTTCACCTGAAATATTTGCGTGATGAAAAACTTGACTGGATTATATGATTCACAATATTACACATCTATATCGACGACGAGTTCAACAATGCCTTTTCTCATTATTAGATCAGAAAAAAAAAGCCACAAAAATTTACCTTTGTAACGTTCCCGTAAAGACAGAACAAGTTGAATAGCTTGTCTGTATTCACTTTATCAGGTTGAAGTCCGTAAACCATCATGACGGAGCCTTGTGTGGTGGATGGCGGCGTCTGTCCAAGTGTTGGTACGTATCCTGGACGAGGTGGAGTCGGGTGAAGTGGTTCTCGACCACCAAAATCATTCTTAAGCCCATATCGTTCTACGTATGGTTCAGGATACGTTGCAGGGCCATTGAAACCCTCTTCATAACGATCATGGGTGGCCCCAGGTGGGAATGCGACTTGCGGCGTGGAACCTAGAACAAAATAATCTTTGATAGTAGCCAATAATATATTTCTGGTAATTGCTGAAATTCTATTTGTGCAAGCGTGTCATGGTATAGACATATAATTTTCGGTGATGAGCTCAGTGTACCCGAATCGATGAAAGTCTGTAATTTACGTTACATAGTATAATATATTGCTGTAAAAACGAAAAGTAAAATACCATAAAGAGAAATTCATTCACTCAATTCGTATGTACATACCTATACGTTTTACTGAAGTTCCCAAAACATAAAAAGATATCAACAACAATAAGAGACAAGGGGGCAAGAGGAGTGATGTAGAAAAATTAACAAAACCCACTACCAGTAACTGGAAGATAAATATTCATGCGATGGTATATGTGAAAGGAAGCGCCAGGCGTTTCGATATGTCAGAAAGTATTGTTGTTTTTATTTTCAGCTTATTGTTAAACATAAATTAATCAATATAGTATGTGTTAATTAAAATAGAAAAATAAAACGAAACCTAGCGAGGATATGTTTATACTGATGTACGTCGCAGCGTAAATTGTGTGAAGGTTGGCTTTGGGGCAGCATGAGTTTGTAATACGGGGAGGAGGGTACAGCATAGATAAAATTTTGGAAAAATATCGACAACTCACCATATGGCTGCGGTGCTGCACCATATCTAGGCTCTGCCAGTAGAGGCGCAGGCCTTCCATTGCCCGCCGTGTCGTTTTTGTGGGCGCTGGTGCCTGCAACAGACAAAATTTATGCAATCAATTTTTCATTTTCTGCATAAATAATGCTTGTTTAAGGCAACGCTCGATGCGCAATAAGTAAAGTACTTTTCTTTACAACCGTCGCAAGATCTTTATTCCACTTTTCACTCAAAATCATACTCTAATATCATATATATCAGTATAAATAAATGTGTTTCGACTTGTTTCAAAAGAATTTCGTTGATTAGTCTTTCTGCTTTCTGTCTAATGCGTTTACACGCAAAGGAATGATCTCTAAATTATTCTCTTGCAAATAAATTAGATCAAATAATTAAATGTAAGGGATGGTTGAAAGCATTCACAAAGAACTTAAACTCTGTGTGAACAAGTTCAAATGTAATATTTATAACTCATTTTCTTATTCTTACTAGGCGGATACTATAGGAATACTTAATAAAATGAGAAGTTGAGTAAAGATCGTGCTAATACGTCACATTCTGTGCGGATTTACTCGACATTCTGCTTATACTTTAGTTTTTATTCATAAACAGTTATGATATGAAATTTCTTTCTTACATCAATTTTTTTATTCGTTCAATGCCTCACTTGACGGTTAGTCTGCTGTGATCGTGTATATTTTTGGTCCATTGTACATGAGGTGCAAATTCAAATAAGGTGCAATACACGTCAATTTTTATAAATAGTGGATACATGCACTAGGGTGGAGTGGGTGAGTTCGTCTGTTTCTTTCTTCAATTTTGCGTGTATATATTCATTGAATCAAGTGTATAATCAAATTATTAAGTATACGGTGAATATTTTCAGGAAATTATCATTTTTCATCGTTGAAAAATGAAATGAAATGTGAATATTACAATCTGTTAACAGACGATATAGGTGTGGAATTATATAATACGTATAAAACGTCTATACGTAAGTTTGTAGATATACATATTATGTGTGCGGAAAGAAGAAAAGAAAAAACGAGAAGATAGGATACTGAGTCTCGACAATTTTTTCTTTCTTCGCGAAACATATCCTCGCCGCAATGGCCGTTTTTTTTAATACATGACATACACACATACAATGGGAATTATTATACAAGGTATTGCAATTAGGGGTACATACATGTAGAAAACATATAGGGATGAATGAGGCTTCTCTGTGTTAGTTTACACAATGAACAAATATGTGCCTCGTAATGAACGCAATATGACTAGATTAAGGTGAAGCGGAGGAGAATGTAGAGTAAGCAATATCACATAATTACTTTTCAGATAGGATAAACGAGATTTTCAATTAGTACAAAATGACATTCTTGATATCGTACATACGAAAAATTAAAAAACCATTCACAACGCTCAAAAAAAAAAAAAAAAAATCATCTAACCATGCGTTTAATTTGAATGCCGTCAACTCCGTAAAAATAATATAGTACAATTAAGGGTAAATAACGCTATTAAATATTTGCTCTTTGTTCACAATGAATGATTTTAGAAAGAATTAGTCGTTACAACTGAAAATCAGTTCCTCTCGAGTATCAGACCTGTTGATTCATTTGACAAAGTACCAACAACCATTAGTTTCGTACAAAGTAATGAAACATTTATTTGGTAGTAGATGAATCAAACCAAACAAAAAAACCAAATGATCGAGTCGATAAAATGTTTTGTTACGCTTTGTGCAAGTACAGGTGTATAAGTGATGTAATGGAAAAAATGTTAATACACATATTAAAGCGATTTCGACATTGTCGTGTATATCTTCAAATATCGAAGCCCAAGTATCTCAAACGTGAAAAATGGCTTAACATCCCCATTCTATACACAATTCTGAACAAAAACACTTCACATATTTTCATTCGTCAGAGAAATAACGAACTAGCATAAACTCTACGAATTTACTATTGCGTTTTCATAGAATCGGTGTCATTTCTTTATTACTGCGTCAAATGAAAATGTGTCTTAAACGTTTTTGTCTAGAATCACGTCTATAATGGAGATAAGTGTACTTCGATATTTACATAAACATATACACATCGACGTCAAAATCGACCAGGGCTCCCCCCTTAAGAAGAATGTAAGAAAAAAAAACCCTAGCATTTGCTAACCAACTATCATACATTGTACGTCCAACGTACCAAACGGTTCATACCTATCACATATCAAATACATAGGTATACCACAAAAGTGGGGCGTTTCATTTCTCACGGCATTTTCATTCCACGATGCATACAAACTATACACCATCCGCCTATCCAGGAAGTAAGGTATAAAAACATTGGGTGCAAAGTACACACGTGATAGGCGGCTAAAGGTAGCCTCGGCCAAACGTGAGCTGGTAATTTGGTATATAAGAGATGGAGGGTAGGGGGGGAGGGCGAAGGGTGGCATGCCTGACGGCGTAGACGAGACGAGCACCCCGCTGTATCGACCCTCGACGCCGCCACGCAGACTGCTTCCGCGCACACCCCCCTCCCTCCTCACGCTCCCTCGCCATCCCTTGCCGGTTCACCTAGCCGTTTGCCGCTCTTTGAACCTTCCCGGCGCTCATCTACGTCGATGCACCTGTCTACCCAACCCAACACAAATCTGTGCCTATTGTAATATCGATGACTAGCAAGTCGTTGCGGCTTCGTCCGCTAATATTTTCAAATGCTTATTGTGGCAAAACTATTGGGCAAAGATATATGCATTCGGAGACTTTTTTTGTACGTAGAACTCGTCGAGTACTTATAAAACTGTTGATTATAACTTTTCACTAGACGTATGAGTTTAGTCAGTGTTTGCGTAAGTGTGTAATCCCCTTCCGATTTTGCTTACAAATATCCTTATATACCTACAAAACTACCGATCTGATTGCAACTATACATAGACTGAAACGCAGTCAGATTTTGTAGCTATACACGGAAAAAAAAAGAATCAAGTTCGGTTCAGTAGTTTTCGGGTGTTATGAGCGAGAATGCGGACAGACAGACACAGAAAATTTGAGTTTCGTACATGAAGAGAAGAGAAAATGTGGTTGCAGTTCGAGGTACATAAGTCGAGATCTGTTCTACCGAGAATATCCGAAACTATATTTTTGTCACCGCAGGTTGATTATTTATTCATCAGGTGTGATACTGTATTATGTAGGTCTATTGGAAAGGGTTAGGTGAAATATGAATGGGCCTCACCGTCTAAATCAAAGATAGGAAAACGGAGAATAAAAATGTTACAGAAGTTTCGAGCAATGTTAGTTCCGTCACCTGTGTAGTAAACCCGGATGAAACAACAGCTCTATTATGTGGTAGATAAAAAAAAAATAATAGTATCTCCGGAGATCGCTATGGCAAACAAAATAAACCTAAAACATTAGAAACGGATCAATAGGAAACTAGAGTTTATTTATTTTGAACGTTCTAATTATAAAACGTTTCCACATATTGTTGATATCTTAGCGTGCCCTATCCGCATATGCTGATTGAAAGATTAATTTCGATTATTCAGTAGGGATGTTGTTTTATTTGTGTTCACTATTATTAGCACAAGTTACACTACTGAAAAATGTGTAAGCGGTTTTTTCTTTTTGCCTAACTTTAGGTTTAGATGTCGGGATCCATTCATCCCTAAATCTATACAGTCTAAGAGAAAGGTAAGAAGATTACGAGATTTTCTTCTTATCGTGTCAAGGCAGCGAGCTGCAGAGCCCGCAATAAAACTAATGAAAATTATCTAATATTTGCGTTCCATTTTTTAATGCATACACGCGCGTGCATATACAAAGCTCTTAGTGAGTGTTAAATCGACTGCGCATAAACAACCGACGTTACTGTTTCCAATTGACAACCGTAATTGCCCAACTACAGACGGGTAAATTGGTTCAAGCAAATTGAGAAAAATATGCGTATTTTCCATATGAACAAATATTCATTTTTTATGCAACACTGTACGTAAAATTCGATTTTACGCACCGTTAGTAATGCGTAAAACGACAATTTTCGATACAGTGTCCGTAAAATCCAAAAATCAATTTTAGCTAATTTGACACTAAAGTAAGCTGTGGAATCGCCCCAATAGTGTATCCTTACAACGTTCATGTAAATAATAATATAATTGTAACCTATCCTACGTGATACTGAATATTGTGTTTTCATATCGTTCTTGAATTCCTTCCGTTTTTTTGTTGTTTCCATACGCTCATATAAGCTAATAATTATCGTGACGTTAATACTGATTTGGAATATTCAAAACTAATCTTGATATTCGTTTATCGTTACGTTTATATCAAGCAGGAAAAATAGAATTATTACGATGAGAAATTTTCGTTACGTTAATCCTCTTCATATTATAACTCTCTATAAATAAAAAAAAATATACACGTGCATAAAGATTTTGATGGTTAATTTGATACAACAACTGTACAAACTCAGATGAAATAAAAAAATGCGAAATAAAATAGCATACACATTGGAAACGCTTCTATTTTTATCATGTGTCAAATATTTTATACTTATTAGTATTATCACAGTTATTATCATTTATCTAAAACTCAAAAAAGTTGTGGAACGTTATGTGTGGAAAAAAAAAATAGCAAACGATTTCCAGACTTTCCGCAAAAACTCCTGACATTTCCTTGACTATTCCAGAATTTCGTGACCAGTGGCCACCCTGGATACGTAATTAGGTATATGACAATGTATTGTTACAAAGGGTGAAATCACCCGATTTCCCCTCTTTCTAATCATTATAGATAAAAGACATACAAGAGGTCTCATCTGTTATAAAATTAATAAGGTTGCTGCGTCAATCAACATTATTGTACAAACAGTCCTCTTTCAAACTTTAAACTGAAAATACGTACCGCAATTAAACCTATTTTCCCATATTTTAATTTTGCCAGTCTTGGTCACTTCTTTATCGCACAACGATCCAATTTTTTATTTCCGCAAAACCCAAAAGTGTCACCAATATATAACTGGTTGAATCTGCTGACACGTTAAATCGAATTGCTTGTATCGTAGGCTCTCGCGTTTTTTGGTCGTGCGGCTAAAGGAAGAGACATACGTGTAAATGGATGGATGTATATATAATGTGCCGAAAACGAGAGCTTAGGACACCGACTGCCATGACCATTACACACCTGACAATCTATCTACCGCTTCAGCCGAAAGAGTAAAAATTCCAGGTTTTCATTTTGCGATGTGTACCTCGAGCGATTAATTGCGTTTTCCTTCAGAACCGGGTCACCGTCTCTGTAGAGGGTGTAGGCATGAAGTAATTTATATATGAAGCGGAAAGACGCGGATGTTGAGAGACCGAAAACGTACGCATACACACAGGTGTTTATAGATACATACATACATACGTAGGATATACGTGTCTATAGCTGGCATCGTTTTAACCGTCGTCGCCTCGAGTTGTGAGGCCAGTCGTTGCAGGGCTGTAGGCAGAATTGGATTCTCTAAAAAACGGCACATCGTCGTCGAAATCGTCACACTGCTCTTGACTGCATAAGCTGCCTGCCTGCTTAAACGACAAGAGCCCTCATAACGCGAGACGACCGTATTTGGGTTGGGCTTTCTACCTCCGAGTTCGGGAAGACGTTAAATATCATGCTTGAACTCAAGTATACATAGCCGGTAATGATAATTGTACGGTGATTCGGTTGAAATTCGAATTACATCAAGGATGGGGTTACAGAGTGATGTGGAAAATATGATGCCCCGAATAGGTTATATTCGAAAACGAGTGTTCCAAGATGATATTTCCACGCAAAAAAAAGAGGGAATCGAAGGACGGGCTATTCAATCAAGCTGGAAGTTACTAGATTTAAGGGTTGGAAATCAAATTATCAATAAAAGGCACTTGCCGTAAGCGACTGAAATATTCTTTAAAATAACGAGGAATCAGTCAAGATGATCGAAATAACATTGCAAACCACTTAAAATCGTATGCTATTGTTGAAGAAATGGCGTGTCAAACGTTGGAGATCATGAAAAGTTCAAGGTCATGGAGGGATCGCCAAATGATTTCAACTCACTAACATTTTATTGATTTTTACCTCATCGCGTACTTTCGTTGATTTCCAATGATTCGTCGCGTTATTTCGTGATTCAGTCCGACCTAGAAATCACTGAAAACCGCCTAGAAGGCTCGGAAATCATTGGATAACAAGGGTAACATTGGAAATCATTCGGTACACGTATCGTCACGAATTCTGCGTCGACCAATTTTTTGGCCAAGTCTGTTACGTCGGTAATGCAGATTCTGCATTACCAGCGTCCAATGAAAATCCCACGATATAATATAAATCAATATCAATCGATCGAAATCAATGCTAATGAATTGGAATCATTGCGTTTGATTTACAAATGAACGGCCCCTCGAAATTGAAAGGAAGGAAAGGAAGGAAACAGCACTAATGATTGGGTCGTCAGGTATATTATTTGTATAACAAAACTTACCATTTCGTTGCGGGGGTATATTTTGAATAACAAGTAAGTCTCGCGTCCGCGTTGGACTCGGCCACTCCACCTTCGCCTTCGCTTCCGCCACCGCCTCCGAATCAGATTAATCCCAGAGCCGTAGATCTGCCTAAGCCTCCTCTCACTCACCATCCCTGAACTTGTCGACTTCCGATTCCGTCTCAACAACACGGAGTAAAGCTGCATCTGCACACAGACAAACATTCCAACATGACATCATCTTTTTCTTCCTAATCAATTTTCACCTCTCCGGTGCATATATCGATATTATTCAATTGTAGTAGTATGTATATATATATTATATATATATATTTTTTTAACTTCTCGTTTCTTTCATCAACTTGGAGTTAGTCAGGCCGCAATTTGTTGTGTGGTAAGCAAAAAGGTTATATCGACTAGCTGTGTGCGTATTTTTTTTTTTCTCTTTTCTAATTTTTATATTTATTCTATATGTATTTTTTTTTTTTTTTTTTGCGAATCTCTTTTTTTCTTCATTTTTTAAGGGTGGAAAACAAATGTACATACATAGATTTTACACGTCGTGTATGTATTCCGGTTTTTCTGATCGTAATAAATTTTTTATTTTTTTCTTTTCTATCTTTTGCTGCTGTATTCGACTTTTGCGACGTGCACATACATATGTACGCATAAACATACATACATACATACAGTGGATAAATGGTGATATATAATTAACGTAGATATGTATGTATGTACGTATGAATACGTTGAGAATTGTTTTTGTTTTTTTTTTTCGCCCTCGGATTTCGAAATCGATATTTATATACGATATATATATATATATATACGGTAGAAGTGGTTGACTGAATGTTTGTCTGTGAGTGCTCTGGTAGCCCTTGCAACGGTATAAGGCAGTGATCGTTACGTATTTATACATATTATTATCATTTTCTTTCTATCAATACGTATTTAGACTTGTTGTTTTTTCATGTGAAAAACACATGGTTTTGTTTTTTTTATTTATTTTTTTTTCTACTATTGAAGATTTTTTTTTTTTGTTTGTTAACCTTTGATCGTGGTCGATGGTTGCAGGTGCATGGAGGGTCCGGCAGATCTACGGCGTATGTGTGACTGACGTTGTGACGTAGGTAGTTAAGAGGTATGTGATACATATATCTATCTACCTATCAATCTATCTTTTTTGTGGCTATAATATTAACATGTGAATATATCTGTTCCAATCACAAAATTTAAATATACATATCTAATATAATGTCGTTATAGTAACGTTATTTTCGTACAAACGATTACTACTGTATAATATTCAATAATTTCTCAACAACTCAATGGTATTAAATTCAGGTACGTTTTCACACAATACTAATCATCCAAGTCGTCTACGTCGTTTACAGTTGTCGTTATCTTCAAAATGTTACTACTATACATCGGCCTCTTATTTCTCTCGCCGTTTCTCTTGCTCTCGCATGTTTTTTTTTTTTTTTTTTTTTTTTTTTCATCCCCTACTAACGCGTTTGAAACTGCTGTAATACTGTGGTTAATAAACGTCTACGCCATCATATCTGTATCACGTGAAAATTTTTTCTCATACTTTACTCTTGCATACGCAGAAAAAAAAGGAACAAAGAATCTACGTCGACGTGTAGCAAAAAGCAGATTTTTTTTCGAGACAATTAAATACGTTGTATGTTAAGGAAAAAAAATTTTTTAAAAATGAATCATGCCACAGGCTAACCTACGTTTACGTACCTATTGTATATATACCTATTACCTATGTATGCATACTGTAGGCATAATAATTCAGCGTACTACTGCAATAATTGATCTATTCATTCGACAATGATGACACAGAGAGCCGAGAGCCAGCTGTAATATAAGAGGCGACGAAGCGGGTATAAAGCTATATGACATATCCGGTTGTTACAGTTATTGGGATAAAACAACGCATACTGTTCACGTACTTTAGATATATATATATATATAGTAACAAGTGACGAAAATATTGTTTGTTAAAAGTCAGTTCTCGTTCTTGTCATTAGTTTACGATGTATGATATTATATGCGTTATCTCCAGGAATGATGAGTTAGTTTTGCTGTTGATATAACAATATGTTTGTTGTACAACATTATATTTCACGATCTTTGCTGCATTTTTATGTTCAATGTTCATATTAAAATATATTATCAAGTTAGGTTTTCATAGTCACAAAGGCGGGGGATGCAGTGTGCTGTTTTATTTTTCTATATTTTTCTTTCTGTATGCATATGTTGTATATTTTTATATATATAGTATATATATATATACATGGTCGTTGTTTTTGTTGTTGTTGTTGTTGTTGTTGTTGTTGTTACTGTTGTTGTCGATGTTGTTGTGGCAGATACGGTTGTTCTTTGATTCCATTGACTCGCACAGTACCTATTATATACTATATATTGTGCACACATGCGATTCAGGGCCGAAATCTTCCTCACAATCAGTAATGTCGTACTGTTCAGAATTTGTTCCATTTGTTGTTGTGTTTTATTTTCTTGTCATTATTGTATTTTTTTATTTTTATGTTTTGTCATATGCAGTAGTAACTGTGTCGTATCTTGTATTCTTATTTTTATCGATTCATTTTTTGGCGGTGCTTTGGGAGCTGTGCGGACAGTTTATTTTATAAACGGATAACGTTTTTTTTTTTTCATTTGGTTAATGTTGTTGTTGTTGTTGTTGTTGTTGTTGTTGTTGTTGTTTTTCTCATGTGATTTCCAAGACAAAGTTGGGGTGACGGATAGTCAATGTTCTTCAAACAATCATCACGATACACGTGTATGTATAGGATGGTTTTATGTCACACACACGACACATAAATAAAACACGAATCAGCGAAAAAATGGTGAATTTGATTTTTGTTTGTTTGCCTGTTTTGTTTTTTCATTGATAAACAAACTGCTAAAAATTGTCGTGTAAAATAGAATGTATATACACTGGCATATACGTGTAAAATTTGTACGTACTTTCGTGTAAATATCCTTTTGATTCGAGTCACATTATCTTCGCACGAATTGCTGTACATATGATATATTATTGCTGTATGTACTCGAAACTAAACACGTTGAAGATACTTGGAACGTTTCAAACTGTGTTTAAACGTAGGTTATGAACGCGTATTATCGTAATAGAAAATTCATAAATAATTATCATGGTCACTGTCATGAAAATAATTACACAATAATCATTCGTGCAATTTCCGAACGTGTACTTGTGTCACACTTAAGTGATAATAGATAGTAATTGTATACTGAATGCAACAAAATAAAAAAAAAAAAACAACAACAAAAAAACGAACAAATACATATATCATTATACGACAGAAGGGCGGGAAAGGTGAGCGTACACGTTTCAAAAAAGCTAAACACATTCGATCGATCATAAGCAAATACACGTAAATATTGAGCCAGATGGATATTCACAAACATGTTGAACGACAATTATATTAACGAAGTGTGCAATCGTGAACAGGAGAGAATAATAGAAAATTATTGCCCCTCCCTTCTCCCTCCGCAGTACCGCGACAAAATTGGAATTTGCAACTGTTGGACGACCACACGTTGCAAAAGAATTCCTCCATTTTCATTTGGTATGCGAAAAATTCTTAGGCGAATTTTGAAGGTGGGAAAACGATGATATAATATTAAGTCAAAAACTAATGAGGCTGAATTTAGTAACGTTAAAGCAACGAAAAATCAAGGGAAAAATCGTTATTGCGCAATTTTAGAATAACTTTCAAGGTGTCTGTTTATGAAAATAAGAGTATGTTTTGTTTACGATGGTTTACTAAATTTCAGATATTCGTAAAGATGCGAAGTAACGATTTTTCCTAAACATGCATTATTACCCTAACGTTACTAATTTCATAGTTATAAAAACTAGAATGAAGCAATTCACAGACTGCATGGATTTTGTAGAGTGAGGAGAATCCCAAGATCTACGATGCGAAGATTATAAGCGGTGTAAGAAATCTCTGCAGATGTTGCAGTTTGCGAGGTTGACGCAATGATAAAAGTATAAAAAAATCAAATGCAGCCGCTGCTACCGCGAAATTTGTTGGGTTGGAATTAATTTTGGATTTTTACTTTTTGTACACCATTCCCCAAGTTTTCTATTTCGTGAATTGAAGTAAGTGAATTTTAAGTACATTTTTTTTCTACGCGTTAACGTTTATCAGCCAATCTACCAACTTGACTTAAAACATTATTTACCTTAGAATGAATTTCACATTCGGAAAGATCATGCTTTTTTACCTAAAAAATACATCAGCTCGTACGTTTCGACGACAGAAAGTGATGAAGATTCGAAAACGTGATAAAATTCATCAGCATACTTCTCGCAAATGGTGAGGTTTGGAAGCCGAATAATAGAATCATTTTCATATTTAAATATACCCTGTAACATATGCAAATTGTAGTCAAATCGAATCTTAAACGCTGAAAAGCTGGCCGAAAGTTGATCGATCAGCCGATGATGCTCATAAGTACTCTGATTGTGAGAAAATGCTGTGGTAACGCTTGCTATTTAAACAGCTAATCGATGCTATGCGCAACTATAGTAGCTGTAATGATTATGAATTATATTGACAAATACTTGTAAATGTAGGAACCGATACCATTTATGTAGTAGCGGGTACTATGCAGCCACATAATTACCGTTACTGTACAATATAGTAACCATTACTATGGGCGCTTAATAACAGATACTATGCGAAGTTACGTAACTGGTACTATAGTACATTGTGTTCGTCACTATTGAATACCTGATTGGGTTTACTATTCACCATAGAACAGACCACACTGATAGAAATTTGTAGTTCCGGTTACCGCTCGGTCCTTAACTATTTTCATTTTTTACCACAATCGAAAAATATAGTTCTACGTAAAAAATGAAAATTAGTTTTCTAGCTGTTATCGGAAAGTCTAGTATCCGTTGCTATTCTTTCTCATTACGATCACTGTTGCTATATTTTCTTGTAACTGTTGCGAAAATTTAATGCGTGTGCAACAATAAATTGATGTTAAAGCCTATTATTTAACCAAAAAAGTAGAGTAAACCGAACGAACTGATTCTGCGTTGCAATGGCCAAAAAAGGACAGACAATAACGCAAAAGGGTTACGCGTACCTCGTTTTTCGTAATTCCAACTATATTCAAACAATTTTTTAACGATGCATGTTTTACTGAATTTTTCTAGTTACTGTAACAAATAAAATTTTTCTCAGTGCACCATTTTTATTTAAAAATCCAACTTTGGAATTCGATTAATCCTTTTTTAATGAAAAATTTGGAATAAAAGTCGACGGTCTTTTTGTTTTAGGTATGTAATCTCTGAATCTTTGACTGAAGATTTGTAAAGGCGATCGCGCTCATTGGTCTTTGTGAGCCAGGAAAGTTCCATGTCATCGACAAGCTGCATTTTTCTCTAATTCTCTGGTCGCCATCGTGATAGGGAATCTCGGCAGATTATTTATTCACAGCATGGTATACGGTATTATAGTTTTCAAGACTATGTGCAAAGTTTCGAGAATTATGTCGATAGTCTAACCGCTACTACGTGAATATGGTATCAACTACCATGTGACCATGGTAAAAGTTACTAACAATAAGCATATTACGTAGTAACCGTTACTTGGTTTACATAGTTTAGAGCACCAAAATGGCAAAATCTGTCACTCATTTTGCTATGTTTCTTTGGTTACCGTAGCTATAATTTTAGTTACCGTTTGAATAAAATTTGCTCACTGCCCAAACTCCAACGTCGTGAAGATTTTACGAAAGCCAATACCGTTCGTTAAGAGGGTGCCCCAGTCGATTTCAACGTTGTCGTATATATCTCCAAACATCGAAATCCATGTATCTCAAACGAAAACACCCCGATAAATTTTTATTTCTGCGTGAAATGAAAATGTATCGGAGTGTTTTTGTTCAGGATTGCATATGGAATCTGGCTGTTGAGCCAATTTTCGCGTATGAGATAAGTGCACTTCGATATTTGGAGATACGTGCGTCAACATCGAAATCGACCAGGCACCCCCTTAATGTTTTATAGAATAAAGAAAAACAATGAATCGAAAGACGAATCTAGTTATATTTTTTTCACCATACGCTCTTTCATGTATGAATACATCTAACGTATATCGAAAAAAGTTTTCATTGGGTAGTTTTCAAACCGTCCGTCCGTGTAATGGAGAGTTAGCGTAGAGGCAACCCTTTCACGATCAATGCATTCGAGTGAACTGTAGGTAGTTACGTACAGACGTATGTAAAGATATGGTGCATTCCGTGCCAAATCTCCTTATCAACTCCAAAGTGCAGTTATCGAATCGTTATTAATCGTTTACAAATTTGCTGGAAAAATTGAGTAAAATTAATAACTTCCGCTGTAACAACACAGATATTTCTCATTAATGACTGTGAGGATTATTTCAATTGTAAAAGTGAAAAAAATTCGCTATTGAAACGATAAGGGAAATTGATTTTTGCTGTAATATACGAAGATTATAGATCAATCTTCAACGAGATGAAAGTAAATCGCGTATGCAAGATCGTAATATATCGTGGAGATGAAACATCCGGAAAGCAAATTTCGTACGATGAAAATATTTTCTATTTACACAGACCAAAGAAGAATATGCCGCGGCAAGAATGTCGAGTAAAAATTTCATATTCACGATTTATCAACAATTTTGATAACAGCAGTGTGAAATCGAATGTCACGAAAAAAAAAACAACAACTCTACCAGTATTTACGTGTTGTTTTGTTAAATCAATGCTAAGATCAGAGACAAAATTTAAGTTGGCAAGATCAACGTGACGAAAGACGTGCAAGATGAACGAGTTGAGCTTTCAAGAAAAAATTTAAAAAAAAATACAATTATATTTTTCTGCAAGATATATTTTACTTACGATTAATTTCAAAACAATTCTCAAGTTACGTAATAACGATTTTTTCCAAAAAAATATCGTTACATCAACCTTGCGACCTTCAAGCTCGTAATCGGAGAGGATGCATATAAAGGGTCTCCAGCTACACGTTCGACAGTCTGCCGGAATGCCCCATATGTATATATATACTATATACGTATAACTCGTAGAGGTAACCAGTAATAATTCTATGTAATTAAACCGCGACCTGTCCATGGCGGAGGATGAGGAGGATGAGGATGAGGATGAGGAAGAGGAGGAGAGCGATTTCATTTACGTAGGTGTGCACGTATACATGTATATACTTGGACCGCCCATATATAACAAACATAGGTAGGTGGGTAGGTACAGTCCATGCACATGAACGATAAATTCCGGAGTTCGATTTTCCACTCAATTTCCGCATAGCTCGTATATGTATACGTTATATATCCCGTTATACCCATCCCCTGCATCCCTCCTCCCGCCATGCCGTCATATGGTATCAGACTATGTATATAATATTTATATCTAGGTGAAACTGGGTGGGTTACACAGGTGTATTATATATATATATATATATATAATATGATGATTTGATTTTATAGATGATTTTATGCATATTATATGTATATCAGGGTGTTTCGCTAGAAAGAAACCTCTTTTTTACCCCACCGGGAAAACTGGCCGCAGGCTATATTTTGAAGTTCAATTTTTAAAGGTCACTCACGAAATTCCAAGTTTTACCATTTAAATGACGACGGGGAAGAAGCTGGGTTTTTTCTCCAATTTTTACCACTTGCATCAGCCAAATTTCATGATGGGGCCTTCATATTGGAAGCATTTTTTAGGGTATTCATTGAATGTCCTACAAAAGCGTGTCATTTAAGTTTTTGTTGCAAGGTCAATAGTTGAACCACTTGAAGACGTTCAAAAATGAATTTTTACATCAAACCAACTTTCGAGGTCAAAGTTTATATAAATTTTCAACCACGTAAGCTACGTGTTTCGCCGAATGAATCATTTTGTATCGAACTCAAGTTTTTACAAAATCCTTTCAGAATCAAGTCGGTATCATGAAATACAGCTGAGTGGTAATGATTGAAAATAAAAAATCATATTTTCTCGATGTTGTTTAATTGGGATAAATTATAATTCCGAGATCGACCTTTCAAAATTATATTTATGATCTAATCTCCGGTGCGGATTTTTGTTTTTTTTTTTTTTTTGTTTTCGTATCGTACAAGTTCTTTACGTGCGAGCGCAAAAAATGTTTGCTTCTAATCAAAATTCTCTAATACATAATTACGTAAAAAAAAACAAGTAAATCACGACGGAGATGGGGATAGAAAAAAATCCTTTCCCTCCGCCTCTTTAGTTCTTTTCTCATTTTATTATTCTAATCCAGAGTTAGCGATATACGATACTTATATCGATACCTATTAGGGTGTATCGAAAAACTACGTTTTGCTAATTTCGACACGGACTAGTATGAAAAAGTTCAGTCTTGAAAAAAAAAAAAAGTGGTTTCAAGGAGAACATTTTTGGTTAATAGTTTCTACTCGAGCAAACGGTTTTAAATTTCAAAATTTCTCTAATACAGCCAAACGTTCCTGAATATAGTAAGGAAAACAAGAAAAGTCAATACTGGTATGTTTTTTTTCCAATAGATATCCGTAGAGGAGTGAAATTGGAATTTGACTGGCTTACCCCCCCCCCCCCCCCCCCCCCCCGCTCTTGCGGTAAATGCCAGGATCAGGATTCGAATAGGAGTAAATGAAGATAAAATTGACACATTCGTCATTAAAACCTGCACTGATGTCGTTTACATAAATAAATGCATTAAAAAAAAAGAAAGGATTTTGAGGTCATGTCCTTATTCTCATATTAAAATCCTTCCTCACACATTTAGGAAAAAATCCAAAAATCTCAACGTTGCCTGCAACATTTGACCACTTGGGGGCTAAAAAAAAAATATCCCAGTATTGACTTTTCCCATTTTCCTAAGTATATTCAGGAACATTTGGCTGTACTAAACCGTTTGCTCAAGTTGAAAATATAAACTAAAAACGTTCTCCTTGAAATCACTTTATTTTTTTTTTTTGTCAAGAGCGAAATTTTCCACACTAGTCCGTGTCGAAATTCGAAAAAATTGGTTTTACCATACACCCTGATACCTATGTAGACGAGTTCAAATCAGTATGTATTTATGATACAAATACGTACAGACCGACGGTGAGTTACTTCAACTATTATTTATACCTATCCATTCGAAGCCAGAGATATATAGACAAATCGGTATAATGTACCCGGGTACTACATTCGAATAATACACAGGTAAATACGTTGTATGTACGCATACGAATTCGTATACATATACATTATACACGTATTTACCAATTTACGGATGGACGGATACGGCGTCATTACCGCTCATCTTTTCGGTTTGATTGCAAACCGGAATTTTGCTGGCTATACGTACGTATGGAGTAAAAATCGAAAGGCATATTATCCGTGCTGTAAACGGTATTTAACTACATCTTCTCAACTTACGAATAATAACGATTCGATTAAATTCTCAAGGTGCGATCATCGCGTAATAACGCTGAACGAACAGCGCCGATTTTTGGCCGACTAGCCTCCTTGATCTATACGCGGTTCCTAACCAACATAGCGAGACAAGACGAAAAAAGACGAGACAGAACAAGACCGATCGAGTTCGTTATGCAATGTGAATCACGAGAGCAAGTCCCTCGTCGGATTTTGACCGTAGCGCGTCTGTCGAGCGCTCTTTACGGTCTAGCGATCCCGTTTCTCTGAACCACGCGGTAGTTTTGCCAGAACTAAATTGCTGGCTTGCATACCTGGGTAGAGAATAAAAACGTGTCCTCGAAACAATAAGTTAGTTCGGTCGTTCGATGAGCAGGTGAAACGACGTATAATAAGTATCTTGTGACACAATGAGGGTAGGAGAGACATCCGTCATCATTTTTTTTTTTTTTTTTTTTGCAACGAATTTGGACCATTAAACACTGTCAAAAATTTTTTGTCAAACTTCGCACGACACGAAAGTCGACCGTAACTTTCTTGCAAAGATTCAGAACCTGCATGTTTAAATTTTTCTCTATCTGAAATACGTGCAAAGTTCGTACATATATGTATACTTCAAGTAAAAATCTGTGCGAACAAATTTAATTCCAACATTTGAAGATACCTGTATACTTAAATAAAAGTATGAGCAATATATACAGGTTTGTACGAATTTCGTGCGATTTGTGCAGTAAATGATGAGAAGGATAAAATTGATATCAAATCGGTGTACACAAATAACCGTTCCGATATCTCACTGCTGTGAATTGAGATACATTCTTCGATTAAAAACAAATTAGCGGACAAATATCCGTAGAAATAATTTAATAAAAAAAAAATAACACACAATAAACTGCAACGCGTAAGAATATGTTATACGTATATACACACATATGTACGATGCACATGATACACGCAAACACGTATTACATGCTGCAAAATTGGAAGACGCCCAATGTAATTCTTGTGGGCGTAGCCAAGACCAATTAGCCGAAACCGTAAGATATATCAACGCGAGTTTTTGAGTGACAAGACGTCAAGCTGGCTGTAATTGGAACGCATATCTCTACCGGCTGTTAGATGACGCCATTATTACGGATACCTCTTCCTCCTGCCCCTCTTCCGTTTTTTTTCAAGTCTTTTATCCCATAATTATACTCCTTTCTTCTCAATCTCCTGCATGCCGAATCGATATCTGTTGTTATATATACCCAGTACATAGCTGTTCTTCGGGTTTCGAGACGACTTCACTTTATAGGTAGGTCCATGGAAACATAGGTGTAATGGACCATGGAGAGTACACGAGGGGACCCGAACACCATTTAAACAAATAGCTGTCTGAAATAAGACGGCCCTGGTGTTTCGCACGCATCAAAGACAAATATACGTCAAACTGGAACCGCCACATTCGAAAATCGATAATTCTCCTATGGAATAATTAAAGGCTCTAATTTTAAATTAAATGCTCTGCGTTTTTTTTTTAAACCTGTGGCGGTGCCACCTCGCAATAAACCTGGAACCACCGTGTCAAAATAAGGCGATCGGAAAATCCGTATGCAGAACATTTTTTGAAAGCCACCCCTTGGTGAGAACACCCCCCGAACTCGAAAAATCGGTGTAACTCTGACGGAACAAGTAACAGAATCCTTTAATTCCAGATTAATTTTTACGTCTCTAGGAACCCTGTAACTTGTTCCGTCAAAGACTGCATAGATTTTTCGAGTTCGATGGATATTCCGGCCTGGGATTGGCTTTTAAAAAATATATTATTACAGATTCCTGTAACCTTTAATGACCCTTTAATTCTGGCGAGAAGAGTGTTTGGAAATTCCTTTTCGATCCTGTTGTTTTCCCGTTTGTACCGCCGTTTCTTTCATTTGTACCTCGACTCAAAAAAAGATCAGAGGCGTTTTTTGATTTTTAAAAAAGCCAACTTATCTGTTTTCAAAGATAATCGAATTCCGCCGACGGAGATCGCTTCACGATCGATTGTACCCGTTTGTATTACCTTTCTTTTCGTTTGTACCTTCACCCAAAAACAATTATGCGGTTTTATAATTATTAGCTATAAATGTAACAATCGTACTTTGAAATAACCATACTCAGATTATTTTATTGCTAAAGCTGTTCAGAATAATAAAAGAAGGAGGTAGATTGCGATCTAACCTTGTTAGAACAATGTAGGTTTTGGAACGAGTAAAAGTATTTTAAATGTTAGGTTTTCTAAAAATCAAGAAACGACTTTATATTTTTTGCGTTGAGGTTACAGATGAAAATAATGACTGTACAAATGATTCTGAAGCGACTCCTGTTGGAAAGAAACCAAATTTTCACAAGTAGGATGCAGGTCATTTTTTGAAAACGTCACATCCTTTTTCTGTTCGAAGTACAAACGAACAAAAAAGTGGTAAAAACGAATACAAACAAAGTAAAATCGATATCCGTTTATGATTTTTTTTTTTTTCCAAAGTCGGTTGCCACGTTCACACAGGTGTTTATCTTGAGGTGACACCGCCACAGGTTTAAAAATGATAATAATAATAATTCAATTTGAAAATAGATCAATTAATTGGCCTTTAATTAAAAACCGTAAAAGGGCGAGAAGAAAGAAGGAAAGTCGATATAGCTAGCCCAATTATATGTGGAAAAATTGTACTCGAATACCTGTAATTCCTTCTTACAATTATACGAATTGCGTGTAGTATATGGGACATTGTGTATGATCTATAAGATTAGTTTAGCGGCGACATTCGAGTCGGCACATTGTATACCTATATACAGTGTTAGGTACACAACGAGGTATTATTATAAGACATATAGACATCAAAAGCTGCACACGTTATACAGATAGATACATACAGTATACATACATGTAGTATATAATAAACTAAAAGATAAGAAAAGGCTGTGCGGATATAGACTGCGGACGATGGGTATAACATTATATAGGCTGGTGAGTATATGGATAAGACACGATGTAAGTAACATTGTACTTATATACCGATAGAAACCGGTGAAGCTTAATGTTAGCAGATTGAACGTCCGACTGCGCATGCGCGAGCTTCCTCGGATTTTCACACAGGCTGGCCACCTCACCAAGCTTCAACTGTCAAACGCGGCTTACGAAGGTTACGCAGATGACGCGAATTTTTTTTTCCGTCTCCTTGGCAAACTTTTATTGTAAACTGACTGATGACCGATGACTTCTAAGAGTCGTCATAACTATATGATTTCAATACTCCCCTTGACACGGGAAATTTTTACATCTCACGGTCGGTTTCGAATAAGTTGGCTCCCCTGCCTTGCAGACGAAAATATTGCCGCGGTACGATTTCGTCGACCAATAGGCTTCAATAATGGAATTCGTTATCCATTTAAGGGGAAGAAGAAGAAGAAGAAGAAGAAGAAAAAGAAGAATAAGAGTTCAATTATTTTACGCATGCGCAGTCGGTTACTCAGATTGCTAAATTACACCGTTTTCTCTCGGTATGTGTATGCGGTGAAAGGTATCGGATGGATGTATATATATAAACAGCAACACATATAATGTATACCTATAATCGAAAAAGAAGTAGTGTTGTGAAAGGAAGTGGGAAAAAAAAAAAAAAAAATGAAAAAGGAAAAGGAAATGTACCGTGTGTGTATACATGTACATGTATATGTAAGTGCTCACCTAACGTCGGTGTTGTGTAGTCCCAGCTCTCGGCGTCGTTCTTGTACACGTTCAGTTTGGTAGGCTGTAACAAGAGAAACGAAATACTGTTAGACGAAAATAAATAATACAGAAATCATCATCATCATCATCACCTGGAGCATTAATCCACTCGCGGTCATTGACACGGGCGATATTAACGAGTCAGCGAAAATATGTACAGTATAAAAGTTTTGAACATTCGGAATTTGGATCATTCGATGTAACGGATCAGTCCGAACTGTTCGACGACTCGGGGAATCGTTAGCCGCACCTTGTTTTTATACCATCTAATGCACGTAGCTTCTTCCGATATTCAGCACTTCGCCATTGCTGTCTATGCGTCATTTTGCAAGCGACAGATTTTGAGTGTACGTACAGATTTAAGCACCGCCATCCCTCACCGTCAAAGAAGGCGATCGTGTAATTTCGCCATCTTTGAAACTTCAGAGCGGAGTCGGATTCTTCCAAAAATCATGGCGTTGAAACGATAATTTCACAGTATATGTATTAGCGTCAAGTCTCCCCCTCCAAACTGTCCAAAACTGTCGCGAGAAACATTTTTTTTTTTCCAGTAGGTACCTCATTTCTCCGAGTGATTTCGGTGTTTCAATTAAAATGGGACACCCTGTACACGTGATACGAATTCACTACGTATAACACATCACCCGGTTACCGGTGAATACACATCACACGTATATTATGTATCCTGGGTTAGGCGTATCCATGATTATTTGCGGTGAAATATATGTGTAATTGTCCATACATCGCGCCAAGCTTATACGACGATCATTCTTATATATAACCTATTATATTCGGGCAACGAATAAATACTCATTAAAATTCATTGGAAATTAGTCGTTAATTATTGATAATCGATTTACCCCGTGCTATATCCGTATTATACGTACACGTATATGTATATATGAAGAACGGGTTGTAGATACGTACGGCGAGTGAGTTACCTCGTATATATAGTTCTGACGTCATTTCAGACAGTATCTAATTTGAAACTTTATCGTTACATATGCATGATAATCTCGTCACGTTATAATATATCTACGTCGGAACCAAAAGAGAACAAATGTGTCTTATTGTCAATCATTTTAGAATAGCTTTAGTTCCATTTTCATCATCCCATTTTATAATACTCTGAAAATATTCCAACAACGATAATTTTACCCGTGGAATCATTTCGCAATTAGACTGGCAATTTCTTGCAACAAATAAACATAAACATACGATATTTAACAACAATATCGTATTAAAAGACAATATGCGATTAAGAAACAAGTAATACGTAAATCAAGCGCCAAGTATATGAAATTTAAGACACGTCTCCGATTTATATCTACGCATTTGACGGAAGTAACATTTTTCCCTCGATATACTCATTGTCTTTTCTTATTTATATTCGAACCAAGTTTTCTAGCCCATACTCGCAATTTCTGCTGCTGCTCGGGTGTGTGTATAAAATGAGTATGTAGACGCCGAAGATAGGTACAGTTATAAATTGTTGAGAAGGTGTCTAGAGCCTCGAGGATGGCATTAATATTTTTCTACTGCCCCCAATATAGATATGTAGGGTATGTGAGCGGTACACATGCCCGTATACCCGCAACCAATAAATACGTTGTGTGTGTGTGTGTGTGTGTGTGTGAGAGATATTCAAGGTGTACGTTATACGTGTACGTATACATGCAATATTCCAGTAGAAGAAGAGAATACGGAAAGGAGAGTTTCTCAACTCTCTTTCGCTACTACGTATATGTATACACATAGAGGTATGGTAAGTGCATTACATATCTATAGATTGGGAACACTGCGTGGCAAGCAATCCTGGTAGTTGCTGCCGTTGCAGGGAAGACCCTCAAACTTTATACGTACTACGGTTAATCTTCTTCGCAACCGGCCGTCGTTCGCCGAAGTATAAAATATGTAGGAAAAAACAAAAAAAAATTATTGCATACATGATGTATATGTATATATATATATATATAATACGGAAAAATAAAGGAAAAAATTAAGTTTAAAGGAACTTAGTTACCAAAGAAAGTTATTACATTTCATACCTAATAATTGAACGGTAAAATAATATTTTGCCTTGAATAACGAAGTGTGAAAAATTTTCATAATATTTTGTCACAAGTAAATTTCTAAAAATATGTAAATGAGTAAGCAATAATTCGCTTTTCGAAATGTCGGCACGCTCAATATCTCGAATAATCGTAGTTTTTTGTATAACAATTGTTCTTCACTACGAAAATCAAAACGAAATAAATATTTTTCCTTGGGTATAAAGGTCGGTAATAAAGTAAAAAAAAAATTGTTAATGATAATCACAAAAATTAAAATGACGGAATTATCGAAAATCACTTCCGGAACAAGCAGATTTTTTTGTTTTTTATACTTGTAATATGCATTATGAACATCTCAGAAAATTTTCACCCATTATATAGTTGGGATTTTTATTTTCACACTTTTAAATACTTTTACTCAGCCATTAAATGTATATTTTTTCTTTTCTCAGCTGAAGATGTAAGAAAATTAAGTTACTCTACATTTTATTTTCCTCACTGCCTCCGTCCGAGTAAGTGTGTAAAAAAATATTTCCACGTTCACAGGAATTTCGGCCAACGAGAGGGAGGCGGAAAGGGAGAAACTCTGCGGGAGATAATAGATGCAAGACAGATTCAGAGTGACGGCTGTCAAAATAATAACTCAGCGTTCCTCTAACCTTTTTCATTCTGGGGGAGGAGGTGGAGCTGGAGGGGATTGCAGAGGTTAGAAGCTCTGGCCCTGCATGTTATATTCTTCCGTCGGTTAGATATTCATAGATAATATATGTGTGCGCATGCATGGTCCTAGCGAAAATAGATCGATTGATCCGTAACCCGTCTCAAATGACAACCTGTACAACTACGTAAAAATAGACGAAATCTACGAATGAAAAAAAAAAAAAAAAAACGCAGGTATACGAAGAATAGAAAAACTTAGACAATTTCTTGCACTTGACTTCAACAAAATTAACGTCGATAACAGAAGCCTGCGTTAAATGTTAAACAATGTTTTGTTTAAATAATTTATCAACAAATTTTGGGTATTATTGTTATTCAAATTTAATTTTCTTATCGCCTTTATTTTGGTTAATTTTTTCCGATCTTTATCTTATCATAAAATATTCAGTATTGCCGACGAGACGTTTCAAAAAATTTTTTCGAATACAGAGCCCGTTTGAGATCCATTTTCAAATTGTCACTGCTTTATTTAGAATTGAAGTGGGTAATATTTTTTCCAAAATTTGAAGTCGATGAGTTGATGATGAAATATGTTAATAAAATTTATAAACAAATTAATAACAAATGAAAATTTGAAATCTACTACTACGTAAAATGACTCAAGATCTTTAAAATCGACCTCTGGCATTTTTTTGTATGACAAACGGATTCGACGATACATTAGTTCGAATATTCATACGCGCGACGTTTTTTGTGATTTCTCGCAACTTTCAACCGTTCAAAAAAAAAACGCAATTTTTTTTCGCCAAACATGTGTTTCATTATTTCATATGTAGAATGCGTCTGCAAAATTGAAAAAAAAAAAAAATCGGAATCATTGAATATAATTTAATGATCGGCTTGACGTGAAATGAGCGACGAATAGTACGCTTCCAAGTTTAAAGATGCATGAGACAAATTTTTCTTTGAAGCGATGCCTTCCGCGTTGACAAGCCTGAAAAAAGCACTGCGACCGGTATACAACTTACGCTCGTGTCTATAATTATAATTTTCTACTATGACCAACCGTATACTGTTTGTTTTATAAATTGATTCCTGTCTCGAGATTGAACAACTTTCTGAGAAAACAATTCGGCGCCGCCATTATATTTAACGCTCGTATGTAAGCGTGTTTCGCAATAAAGATCATCGTTAAACTTTCAACACTTTATTATAAAAATATAAAATTCCTCTATAATGTAAATTATAGGTTTTCCTAATTTAAAACAAGTGGGAATCGGATTTAATCCTGACATCCGAGCTAACCAAATATGTTTACGAATTAAGGACAAACGAGCACCATCGCCTGAATCCAAAGTTTGGAAAACACGTAAAACCACGTAAAACAACGTCAAAAATCTCCAACAATGACGGTGATCGCGGAAGAAGGAGCATCCCTAATGTGCAATAAGTGAATTTGATCAGATTCGTACAACACAAGCTTAGATGTGAGGAGCTTGAAAAAAGGTTTCATAATTGGAACCTTCATAAAGCTCAAACTCTGGGGTTTTCAAACTCGATTCTAAAGTTTTTCGGGTTATTTTGTTCGCTGTCTAGACCCCAGCAAATGGTCTGAAAACCACTCGACAAATCTTACAAAATCATACAATAGTCATAAAGCGCAATTGTAATTACTATCGAACATCTGTCGTACCGTACTTGCACAAATCTATTTTCATCCTCTCTGAAAATAACTAATATTGTGAACATTTTTCAAGTTGCTCAACTATCTTAAAGGTCCTTATTATAATTATAGAATCTTTTCTAAAATTGTCGATACCTCAGCTTGTGTTATTAGAATTCGGTGAAAATCATTTCTACTACACAGCATGAATATAACTACATTCTTGTTCACTATACGTAATTGGTGTAAATAACATTGTTGAAGTTATTTTCTCTCCTCTCAACTTTTCCATCAGGAGACGTTCGGATCCTTCGGTAATCGACACTTTGAAACTAAGAACACAAGAATCTGACAACACGCGGTGTAACTTTGTTCCTGGCATGCGTCTTGATAGCATCGAGCGGCAGGTCTGGCCAACGATATTATTCTTGTGACTATAATTGTTGAAAGTCCATGGAACTTAAGATTGATACAAGGTGTGAGAGATATCTCGGTTATTTCGTAGTTTGGAAGGATTGCCACTGTCGCCGCTTATACCCGGCAAACACACGACGTGTATAATAAGTACAGTAGATGAGTATAATACGGTAAACCATCGTCGTGGTCGAGTCTAAGTGTTGAGAGTGATATATTTACGACGCAATAAACGCTGCTAACGATCCATGACCTACCTTTTATTACTATATCCGCATGTACGTACCAAGCTGTCTACTCAGCGTCATCTCTCTTTATACCATGTCCATCGTCATCTTCGTCGTCGTACACGCAACAAACCCCCTTCATCTTATTTTCGTCACATTTCATCGCATCCCGACACACGTGCACCGTTGCAAGTTTTTCCTACCATATACCGTGAACATAATTTCTTCAGTCATTTTTCACCCCAACGGTTCAAATAATTTATTACAGACGTATCTGATTAGTTTTTTTTTTTTTTTTTAACGCGATATTTCTAACGATTATCTTTTATGTCAAGTGTGCGGATTCCTATCATGCGTATAATTGGAGAAAAATTGCCAACATTTGTTGAAGAAAGAAACATGGTGAAGCAGTTTCAGACATTACGACAATTATTATTGACTAACCGATGAATATACGACGTGAAAATAATATGAAGATTGATCAGAGTTCAGTTCCCAGCAGCCCTCGTTAAACCCAAAATTGCTGCTTGACGTAGGAAGAATGATGGAACGAAAAATATGCCTGTGTATCCCTGAACGTATAACGTGCATATATATACGTATATAACGACGCACGCGGAGGATGAATTATTGATGAAAGTGTATAATTTGAAACGAGGTAAACGGAGGGTTCGGTCTGCATAAATCTAAGCTTGATTATTTAAATAATATTTGTTAATGCATCAAAATTAAAACTCGAGGTCGCTTTTTTTATGATTGAAGATAAATGCTAAATGAGAATTGATAATTCGTGTACCGAAGGAAATACCGGAGGTAAAATTTACTTCTCGAAAGCAACGCCGTTGCGGTTACTGCTATCGTCGTCGTTCTAGCTTGCGCCAAAACGAATCCAACGAGTCCCAGTTCGTCAATTTTGGACGAACAGAACGGGAGATATCGGACTTTGAAGCTCGCGAATAGCGCGCGAGTAGCGCGCGAACAGCGACTAGCATAGCTGCGCGTCCGGCACGCGAGCCACGAATAACTCTTGCCACTTCAAAGTGCGATATCTCGGGATTAGTTCATCCAAATTCAACGAGACAGGACTGGTTAGATTCGTCTTGAAACCAGCTACACCGTCAATGACAGTGTAACGCAACGTTGAATTTGGAAAATGCCGTACCTTCCGATGGTCGCAGGCACCAGGCGCTGGGTTTTCACTTCATATTCGTAACCTGAAATATAATTACTCTCTCAATATCAAAGCTGTTTAATCGACTTGAGAGGGATTCTTGAATTTGACAAATCCACGATCAGGCAGGCATGTATGAAAAATTTCAACGCTATAATCCTCGTCCGAAAGGAGGACACAGAGTTTCAAATCCCGATGTATTTAGGTCACCAGAGGGTCCGGATAGACGTGAAATTTGTTTTATTTTCTAACGAGAAACCCATGTGGTTAGGAGAGAACGAGGACATGCAAGAAATCGTTGTCTTTATTACTGTCCCGACGAAGAGGCAGCATTATTCGCGACTGAAACGAGAGCTTCTTATACCAGAAACCAAGCGAGTTTTTAGTCTTCAGAAAATACCGGACGAGAGGCAGAGAATACGATAGATGAAGAAGAGGAAAGATAAACGAAATAAGAAAACGTTAAAATGTCAGGTAAAGTTTCAGGGATGGTACCTACAATATGATTACAAAATCGTTTCGCACAGATCTCGTTCTTTTTCTCCTGCGCGTTATACGCTGCAAAGTTGTAACAGAATACGAAAAACCGTGTAGAACGAAAGTCTTTTCATTGCGTAAGTAAAAAAAAAAAAAAAAAAAACATACATGTATACAAGGGACGCGCAATCATTCTCTCGATAACGGAAACACGAAAGGGGATATACTCAAAAAAAAAAAAAGTTGTAAAGCGAGTTTAGACAACGAGAAAATGAAACGAAAGGAAATGAAAGGAAAAAATCGTGAAACATTGTTGGGTTATATCGAACGACACGAGAAGAACAGCGGACTTCGCGATACTCGGTGCACGGGATAAAGAGGGAAGATCGAAGAGGAAAAAGAAAAAGAGCAGGAGTAGTAGGAAGAAGAGGCTGTCCGTCTGTCCGTCCATCCACCCGTCAGTTACCTCGTCTGTTAGCGTCACGTCACTGAAATACTCCGGTTAAATCCGTCACTCGGTGTACCAATACATCGAAGCCGTGGAAACCCACGTGCACGTCTCCGAAAGCACAGGTATGTAGATGTACCAATTTCACCTCGTAACCGTATCTATAGGCGGTGGTGGGCATACGCACGTGCGATGTACGGACACGTCGGAACTCGATTCCTAGGTGAAGGTAGGCTTAAAGAGACCCGCACTACTCCCAACCTATAAATATCAAATCCATCTCCTCGGTTTGAACCTCCTTCGTTCAAGTCAGCGTTCCATTCCTCCTCTTCCCTCATTGTACTCTCGCGCTGATATCTTGATTATGAATATTGAAATTCGGCGAGTTACGTACTCGGGTTAATAATTCATTTATCAATTTTCCGTTGCATCAGATTTCGCAGGATTTCAGACGGTTCAACATGGTTTCGAAATGTTCTGGAAGATTCGTGTACTGGATATATGGAGATTTCATGGTCAGTAGAGCGTACGAAATATATTTTAGAAGTTAACGAGAAATAATATTCATCAGAAAATTTTGAAACAGGTTCAACGATCTCTCGACATTTCGGGGTTAATCATCTAGGGGACATCATAGTTTAGGACGGTGTTACGAGCGAGCCTCGCTACCTACAATTAGTGTAATTATATCCTACCTGTATCGATGTTGTGAACAGTGATTTAGACGGTGCATCGTCGATTGACAGATCAGACGAATTAATTAATCGCGCCTGCTCTAAATCAATCATCTTTGACCCGTGATCTGTTTCGACTCGAATATCTTCGCTTTCCTGCCCGGCTCCTTATGACATGACAAATTGTATGCGATTTCAAAAGATCACGAACTATTTCCGCATACACAAACACGATATATAGTAGATTCAAATCGAACGCTTCGTCGGATTGTTGATATCCGCTGGAGAACATCAAAGGTGACTGTGATATTTGGATCAGAAGTGAAAGAATAAAAAGAATATGTACCATTGACCGGCGAAGAGTGAATAACCCCTATTTGTGCATACCGTATATCTACGGTATAAAAGTCAGATCTCTACGATCACAGACGGTGGATAAATTTCCATCTTGATTTCTCCGTTACGCTATGGCGGTCAGTGCGGCTGCGGAATAGATCGGACGCGAGATGCGAAAACAGGAACTACGCGTGTCTACAATAATATGAGTAACGTACGCAACACGAGCACGACGCCAAAGCGTTTCAACATTAGAGGCACCTTGTATAGAAGAAAGGACTAAAGGTTGCACAACGCGAATGGTGCAAATTATTTTTTTTTACAAATAAACCAACCGAGTGTGAAATACCACGAATGGGTTAGTGACGTCAAAGTGTCAAAAGCACGTGTTGCTTTCCTAGATTAAGAGAGAAGACCGTCTGTCTTTCTGTCTGATATAAACACACAAATTTCTAACGTACAGTCGTAACGATGCCCAGGCTACCGCTGTTGCTAGTGCTTTACGCGTTGCGTTACGCCACGGTTATATCAAATGGTGATCTAGCTGCGGCTTAACAAGTATAGATAGTTGTAGCGGAGCACGTGGGTGGTGCAAAGATCGTCAAATTTATATCCGGAGACAGATCAAATAATTACTCGTATGGTAAAGAAAATAAACAACTCCGACTGACCGTGGATGATAAATCACGTTCTCACTACCTGCCGCGTCCTTCCTGATCAAATGCTGCGGATTCCGTAAAACGGAGTCTGACGATTCGTTAGCAATTTTTTGAGAAACCCCCCCCCCCCCCCCGAGTCCGTCTGAATTCTCGAGAATAAAATGCTGTTATGCTGTTAATCTCGGTTATAGTCAAGTGTTCCGAGGCGATATATCGCTATTTCAGAACACACAAGTGTGCAGCATCGCTGGTATGGAATTAGAGATTGAGCAGGCACGCGCTCGAATATATATAATGTTGAAAAGTATTCAGTTTATTGACGCCATTACCGTACGGACAGCGTCAGGACGTTAATAACTTCATTATCTCGACCAGAGCAAATTGAATAATTCTTCACGTTACGAGTTCCACTTGGTTCTTTCCGCTTCGCATATCTGAGATACGTTCAATTTTTTCCCAACTCATTATACATGGCTTATAAGCTGAATAAAATTTGCAGCAACGATTTTTACCGTTATAGTTGTACATGCGGAATAAATATATTACGCTATATGCGTAACGAAGTAGGTACTAAATACAACGACACTTGAAGTTCATCGTGTCTTGTTATTTTCTTATCGTAGTGACAACGGACGCTGCAAAAACGCAACGATTTATTACACCTAACTACGTACGAAGTTCGAGTTGCATAGCGTTATAATCGTTGAATGTAACCGTGCAGGTATTACGAAAACTACGACGTAGCTGCACGGTTGGCGAATTCCAACGCAGTATCCGTAGAATATAATGCAATCTTGGTACCTCTTTTTACCTTGCGAAATTCTCCAACGGATCTAAATACGTGTTCAAGTCTCTTGTTGAAAATTAATCGATTTTATCGCTCGACCTGAATTCCGTTAACGCGTTTTTAATGCCATTTCGTAGTTTGTAATTTATGCAAGAAGTACGTATCAACATATATATATGAAGAACATTGAAAAATGTTCCAAGTGTCCCTCAAAAATGACCTCGGTAAAATATGAGCTCTTAATATTGATATTTAGAGGTGGCGATTCTCAATTTTCTATTTCCCATTTAAATAGCATGGGAAAATTTTTTTTTTTAATTTAGAATTTTATTGCTCGAAAACGAATCAGTGTGAAGATATAAAAAAAACATATTCTTGTAGGAAATTGTACGCTCTATAAAAAAGATCTGAATAAAGATTTGCGTAAGGTAAGTCGATTCGGAGTTATCAGGCCTCAAACATCGAACCGTTTGAAATAATGATGTTATTAATTTATAAATGCTACAAAACTGACTATATATATATATATATATATATAAAGGAAGAAAAATTTAATCCCTATAAATTGATTTATAATTAGAAGAACGGGAGACGGCGGGATCGGATAATAATTTAGGAAAGAGAAAAAAAAAGAGAAAATTTGAAACGACGTCGGGTATAATTTGTTTCATCGATTGGCTTTTGATATTGAATTCGGAACTCGTTTCAACCAACCCTCAGTAGCCAGGCGTTGCAATTACTCGATGAAATAACTTATATTTCCGACTTTCATAACAGAGCTGTCTCAGGAAAACTGTATAAAAGAATCGTTTTCTCACTGTGTAGGATCGAAATAAACTCACAAGGGATAGATAAATCAATCCAAGGCGTGATTGCATCGGCTGGGCAAAGAGAGAACGAAAGTGCGCTTTCGGTATAACGTGCGGAAAAACGTCGACTCGTGATTAATTTTCACCGTCGGAATTATTCAGAAAAATAAATAGCAATTCGTTACATATGTCAAACACGTAAATCCAAGGTATAATGACTTACTGCAAGAACGTTCAATAATAATTGCCGTACTTTTTTCATTCGTATACGTTAATTAAAAAAAAGCTGCGTCCTTGTGGAATAACGATAAATAATTATAGAACAACGGCCACGCAAAGTTAACGCAACATTTGAGTATAATATGTTTCGTTGTTGTCTGCGTGCATGCGGCAAGCAATAGATCGTGGTGAAAGACATCTGGTGGTAATTATAACGTGACAATTATAGAAACGTTTAACGAAGAGAACAATAACGCGGTCGCCGAAACTGACGTTATAATATTTCAACTTCTATGTTACATTCTTCTAAACATAATAGTCGTTTTATTTTAGCCGCTGTTTAAATTCTCGAAATTTTTAATCTCTCTGAAATAGGTCGATAAAAATTGAATATGGTTGCCCCTATATCTTTATCGAATCGTAAAAAACTCAATCAACACGTTTTACAAGGGCAACATTCTTCTTTTTATGAACCTGAAACTATCCGCCGATTCGCAGAGAGTTCGTATACACATTTAAGCATTAGAAATGTTTTAAAGCCGTTTATCCAATTTGTTTTTTTCATGGAAATCACTGCGTGTGAGAAGTTTTTGTGAATCAGTGGCTCGCCATCTGCAACTAGGTTGAGAGCATCATTTTCTTCTTCCAAAGTATGCAAAGTATGTAAAAAAATAAAATAAAAATAAAAAAGTTGACCTATAAATTTCTAAATCTTTTCTAGAAAATTTATCAATAAATCAAAAATATTTAAAATCCATTTCTATGACGCAGTACGAGACCATATTTTCCGATTTTAATATACATTTACACATTCGTCAATGTTCCGTACGATAAGCAATAAACCAAGCTCTCCGACGTTTTCAGAATTTTCAGATTGCTTTACTTCACGCTGACCTGCGTTCTGATTAATGGGCCGAAAGTAAAAAAAGGGAAAGGGAAAAAAAAAAAAAACAGCCACAATAGTAATAGCGAAATGAACCGAACTCACCTTGGCGTAATCGATCTTCAGGGTGCAGCAACCTGAGTAGATGTCGGCGCCATGGAGGGTGTCCTTCGCTCGTGTTGCTGACTCGACAGAATCAAACGTGATTCCGAGATATCATTTTACAGTTAAGAATTTTCACCATTAAATCGTACAACTTTTATACATATACCTAGATATAACATCTTGAATATTTTCCATGCAAGTTACCATAAGACGATATTATGAAAACGAAGGAGACAAGTTTTGGAATGTTTTTTTTCTTCTATCCTTCAAACTAATGTAGCCGTCTTATACTTTCGACGACGGTTCATATATGAAAAGGATATTCCACCATCGCTTGTACGCCATTTTTCTTGAATATAACGATTCTCTGTACTTGACCGCTCGGTACGCTTATTGTGTGAAGAACTTCCTGTAACAAAAGATTAAAACCACGTTAATAATATTATATTTACACAACAAATAAAATCCAAATTAAGAATTCAGTACAAAGGACGTAAGTGCAACAAGTTACTAGATTTAGTTG
The DNA here is from genome assembly GCF_021901455.1 of Neodiprion lecontei. Lineage (NCBI taxonomy): Eukaryota > Metazoa > Arthropoda > Insecta > Hymenoptera > Diprionidae > Neodiprion > Neodiprion lecontei. Next base: position 22,031,113 of record NC_060262.1, read on the forward strand.
AAACTTGGCACACGGTGATTTATAAAGTTACCGCAGTTGACAAATTTCAATTTCGGATTGAAATTCAATAACGAGCGACTTCAAAAGCGACAGATTTTTTAAATTTCGAATAAATCAATTAACTGGCTTCATCGCGTCATAACCTAATTAAATGAAATAAATAAATCTTATTTACACTGTTATGCGTATGCTTATTTTCCGCAAGTTACGAAACACCCTGAATACGAGGTATGTTTACATCGTACACAGTACGAGGGTTGGGTAGTAAATGGTGAATGGCACACACAAGGAAGAGGTCGAGATCGACGGATCGCGATGGACGGTAAAGAACGAGAAGAGAAGCCATCGGTGGGACGGATGGCTCTTTGCCAAAGAGTTTTTACAGGTCTCCGGGTTTTATGAAGTTTGTTTTGTGTATCGATTTACCAAAGGAGGAAGAGTAAGAGTGCCGCAGGTTGGCGGATGGATTTCTCGAAGACCCCAACCGTAACACGCGATGACCCTCCGGTTTGCTATCCAGATGACAAACAGAAGGATGATCGGTAGCAACGGCAGCAACAGCAACATACTTTCCCGCTGATTGCCCGACCTTTGCTTACACGCACGTAGAGACACGCACAAAAATGTGTGACTTACGTCCCAAGCAAACACCCATCCAAAGCGCGGCGATGAAACCGTGTCCAGCATCCCTGCGTGGTTTCTGCTGGATGTAGGAGAGTGGAAAAAACTCGGCCTCCGAATTGAGAAGCAAAATCTCGAGAAACAACATTTGCACATACGGCAGGCGGAGGATAATTCCCAGAGATTCTTCTCCCTTTCGTTTTCTTCATCTTCATTCCATTTTGACAAGTCGAGTCTGGTTTTACGACTGCGGAGGTATAGATTACCTGACAAATCGGATAACGTCTTGGTCAACTACAAGACCGGAAGTGAACCGAATGGAAGTTTGTTTGATTGTACGGATGCGAGGGTGAAATAGACAGGAAATTACTTGGAATAGCTGCTTCACCTCACTTCGCGATTGATTCCATATACGAATGCAACCGACAATCAGAGAACACCATAAACAGTCTGCACTCAATATTTCTAAGTGCCCATCCACGAATAGTTATATCCAAGAGAAAAGAACATTTTTTTCGCCATGCATAAAAAAATCTCCAATCTTTTCTGACTAGCACGTTTTATATCTGTTTGATTTAATTCGGTAACATTCCTTTGTTTAGATTCTATTCAAAATTTTTACCTTGTAAGATGAAAAAAAAAAAACCAAGATCTAAGGTTTTCCAAACGCTATGCAAATTTGTTACGACCATTCGTACACTGTTGAATAAGTTTTGACCAGAGTCTCAAGTCTTCCGACAAATTGGTTAAATACTTGATTTCAACAAGCGAGATTGGTACCCAACGTTTATTTTTTGATCGTCTACACAGGGCTGTACAGAGAAGATTGAATGGGGTAAAGTAGTAGGAGGCTGTGTTAGATTTAGAGAGCAGTATAATCCGCGTAGTGTATACAGACATTCAAACGCGCGGTATAGTTGTTTCGCCACGGTGATGAAACGATGTAACCTGACCTAAAAACCTCGGGTCCAATTCAACGTCGAGATGTTTCTTGTTCCATTCTTTCAAAAATCTCGGCGCGATACGCGATGATGAAAAATGAATGAGTACAAAATAGGTACCAGTACATATAAGAAGATGAAGGCATAACAGATAATAAAGCGTAGTAATGAGAGAAGAAAGACAACGAAATTGAACCACCGCGATAGTATGTACATAACAGATTGATCTCGTCGATTTCCCGAAGGGTAAAAAATCTTTAGGTATTCATTGCTACAGCTGCCACGATGCAGCGCTGTATTGCCATATACATGAAACGTATCTACGATACATACACAGTCATTTAAAAAATTCACCCTCGCGCGTGCAGTCCTCGTTTTGGTCCCACTGTTTTATGCCAGCTACAGGACTTGCCGAAATTGAAACAGCAGCCAGCCAAGCTTGAAAACGTAGGAAATACGAACATCCTTTATATACGTTTGGATTAAGGATGAGAGGCGGGGAAAGGAGGATGAAGAGGGCGAGAAGATTGGACGAAAATTCACACCCAACGATACGTCCAATTTCCCTGTGTGTGAGTTGTATGTATAATAACGAACACCCGCCATAATCCCGGTGCAATTTGCGGCATCTAATCTGACCTCACTTGACTTGACTTGACCTGACCTAACCTAACCTGACCTGACAATATTTCGAGTTGATTATTTTTTCTTCACATACCGCGCTGATGGTGTTTAATATGTGTGTATATTGTATAAACAGGTCTCGAGTTATCGGTTTACGTATATTATATATTACATTTCCCGCATGGAAGGAAAGAAAATTTAGCGTATCATCACGCCGACAATCGTTGTTATTTGCTCGGAATTATTTCCATCGCATAGTAATGGTGCTGTTTCATTCGCTGTTTCGTTCGCGTTCACCATAATTGACACAGATAACAAAGGCTGGAGATTTTTTAAACGGCTTTTCTTTTCTTTCCTAACATTTGATCCAGACAATCTGACCGATTTATCCTTGAACAAACACAAACTTCTATTACTTGGAAGTAATTCAACACTGAACTGAGGGAAGTTGACAAAAAGATTTTCAAGACAATGGTGTACAGAAGATAGAGACGTGACTGCGGAAGGTGATGAGACAATCGAGTATTTAACATGCGTGTTCACGTCGAGTTGGGTCGTTGACAAAATTTGGCGTTTGTACAGCAGTACGTGGCTGGTAATGGTGAATGCCTTTCGTGCAAGATAAGCTGTCGGATCGGGAAACTGCGTATAAAATCCATGTGTGGAACACATCTACAAGTGTACGAACATGTAGGTATGTTAGAAGAGTTAATCCGATCCATGGGAGCTATCTCTCTCTCAACGACTATACCCTGTTGTCATTAGGGATACGTGCTCAGCGATCAACCCTCGACCCTTATAGATCTTCCGGAATATCACCTCGTACCCAACAAACTACCAAACTCGATCGACTATCCACGTGCCTTGTGAATATTCTCTACCTCTTATATATAATGAAGGTAGCTGACAGGCGGCAGTCGATAAGGGAAGGAGCTTCCGTCGTGCGCGTAAATTTCACTACTTGGATAAGAAGAAGAATCTCAGCGAAGTAAAGAGACGGAGATAACGAGAAGAGGGGTGAAAATCATATCAGCTGCGTACAACAGCTTGAGTAAGACTTTTTGTAACCTCACAATTGCACCCAACCAACGTTATATATTGAATTAGTAACGAATCGCAGCTTGCAATAATCTTGAAGTAAGTTCGATCAAGTGTAAATCTGGTCGCGACACATCCTTTAAAAACTTTCAAAAAGCAGTATAAATATATATATACATACGAGTATATGGCATGCGACGTTTGCATCGGTTATATTATACAATTGTATACTACAGAAGTTCGTCTTATCGGTATAACAATCGTTGAGAAAAATCTCTGAACCACGCCAAGAGTTGAAACTTGAGAAAGTAAATTGACTTTCGAAGCTCTATATTCAGTTCGAAGCGGCCGACGTGGTATCCGAGAAATGGGATAATAGGGGCTTTAGAACCATGCTGCCGAAAAAGTTTATAGAACACGGTAGCTCAAAGATGAATCTGACATTATCGTAATCGTAATCCTATCGTAACTCACTTCCGGTATTCGCAGTTATTATCAGAGGTGACGGTTCAACATCTTGTAATCTGAATTTGAACACGATATTGATTATCGGACAAAAAGGCAATCTTAATAGAATTGTTACTAATACTCATCAAAAGTTCATGGTACAGGTTAAAAACTCGCTTGTGAAAGAATCCTCAAAGGGAAATTGGGACCCTTAATTCATTCTCGTCTGTTCCAGTCGAACCCGATTACAGTCAATTCTCATGTATTCTATTGAATTTGTCACGAACAAAGACGAGACTCAGCAGCTGCTCTGCTAAAAAAAAGGAAAGACCGTATATCAACACGGTGCTTTGATGAAATTTTTTTCAACCAAAAAATGTACAAGTTCAAAGCTTTCATCTAGTCACTCAATTCGATTCTAAAAACTCCCCAAGATTTCCCGGGTTTTACAAGTTACCGAAAGGTGGACACCCTAAGTATAAAATCATTGAAAACAACGTTAGATCGAGATATACAAAGTTGAGGACTTGCATTTGGAATTGGATCATGGAGCTAGCCACTCTGGAACCCCAGGACACGGAATCTGGATAAGTGGCGGCGCTTGTTCACGGAGAGTAAAGCAGTTTCAGCCAAAGCCATTCGAACATGTACTGCTCGGTACACAACAAAGTATACGAGGGGGTGAGAACAAATCGAATCCGGAGGTAAATCTGGGATTTAAAGGCATTCCCAACAGCGGGACCCGGGGGTGTGTCTCTCCGCTAATCTGTAAATCGTTGGACACCCAAAAATACACACCGGCGCAAATGCTAGGCGCGCGCACCGCTCACGGACATCAAACAGCGGGAGGGTGGCAGGTTGGTATCGCTAATGCAAATCGATACCGACCTCTAAGCGTTTCGAGAGGGGCTTTCCGAAGTGGTCCAAGTATATCGGTGGGTGTGTGGTGCATTGTCGCTCGTTGTCGAGTATCTGGTACATCTTAATGCTCCCTGTCGTTTGAGTGCGGGACCCCCAAGAGCCGTGAGAGGGGACCCGAACTCGTCAATCTCGATTCCACTGATCGATCTCACGTTATACGCCGAGGCGATTCGCGTATTGCGCATCAAGGGGAAGCCCGGTGTCATTTAACGGTGACAAATTGAGGAAAATGACCATCGATCAGTGACCACTTGTTTCGCATTATTTTTCCTAGAGTTTCACTTTCCTTTTTCTTACAAGTTTTCAAATCCATTCTCGATAAAACGAAACTTCGTACAGGAAAAACGAAGCTTTTCGGTAATGGTTTTATCACGCACTCACGACTCATTCTTGCTCTCTCCTATCTAATATACTCTCCATTTCACCTGACTATCACCTTCCATTCCCAGAACCCTGATTCTGCACTCGCCAACGCTTCAATCCACTCGTCCCAATACACTTTTCACCTACCATCTAAACTGCACATTTCGTTTCTACTGTAGTTCCATCAACTTCCTCAGAATAAGCATGTAATTGATATTCCAAACATACCTCAAGTTATTCAAGCCTCATCCTAACCTACGGATTTCCTAGAACGTAAAGGCGAAACCTTTTCTATCTATTCCTGATATCTCTATCTATTCCTTACCGCTCGGGAATAAACGACCTTCGGGTCATCGTAGCTTGTATTTCGGTACATTATTTTTTTGCAATAAATAGAATAACAATGTTTCATAAAAATTGATGTCGGTGTTGAAAAACTGGAAAACGAGTGTTCTGAAAAATTGACACACATATATTTTATTCAGTACTCTGTACTAGACGTTAAATTTTCCAGTAAATGTTACTCAAATGATTTTCTAATTTTCATGGCCTGATTAATGGAAATGCCAAAGAAAGAAAATAGATACACCGCTGATGTCACGGTAACAGAACACTGGCAAAAAGTACCGAAGCGGCAAGTATTTCAGAAATCAATGAGGATGAAAATTGATTACGTTCTTTGGGTGCTAATCAACCATATTGAAAAATTATTTAACTCCATGTTTTTCGGGTACGAATAACTTTATGCAGTATGGCTCTTTCGACTCGGTCTTTTAAATTTTTGCAACGATTATGAGCAATTTTAAAACAACGCTATAATCAAACGTACACAATACAAACGTAATTTTGCGATTCCAAGTTACCGGCAATCTATGGTTCAAAAATTACGACTGACAATAAGAAACGAAGATCAATCACGTTGCATTTTCTCTCAGTTATTGATCCTACTTATACGTTTAGACTGCATTTTTACTGACTTTAAATGACAAGATCAATTATTTTCAACTCCCGTTATTCGATGTCCGATTGGTTTTCGTTTACCGCTGATGATAAAATTCCATAGTATAATAAAAAAGCTTCGAAAAGATAATTCCCTCCGGGAATTTGAGGATCGCTCTGAAGTACATCCGAAACCATTTGCGGGCCCGAAAACCTCTCGGCAGAGCTTTTTCTCCGGATTCGATAAAATCCGAAATTTTCATCCATCATCTTGAATTTGAAAAATCCGATTTCAGATTCGTAATCACCTACTCGAAAAACTTTCTCGGAAATGGATTATTCCTTCAATTTCCACGATTTTTTTTCAACCCCTTTGTTTCCAACGATAATAATTAATTACATTATATCGCAATAATTAATTTCGAGTATTGAAAACCTGTTACATGTACTATCAGAAATAGCAAAAAAACCGCAAAGAAACATGCTGAAAAGTTTTCTAAATGTCCCAAAAAAAAATGGCTACAAAATAGGTGGTAAGGGTTGAGGGATGAAACGTACTAAAAGACCCATGCAAACATGCAAATGTACCGATGTAATCAGATCGGCTCGGTGTGTACGTCGTTTTACGGCCGGTTTTCTTTTTCTCCTTCTCCTTATTGTTCGCATTCATCTCATTACTCTCCGCGTCATGTGAACATTACATGTAATCGACCATTTGAAGGAATTGGTTTGCAGACACCTTGCACGATATACTTTCTTCGCAGCATTTTTCAAATTAAAATTGAACAGTTCTACTGGCTTTGTTTTAATACCAATAACAATAAATTGGTCATTGCAACCTTCGGAAATTCGGTTAAAAAAAAGTTCTCATTTTTATAACATCGACGGTTTCCAGACTGAGAAAAATTTTATTTGTTATAATAACTAGTAAAATTCAGTAAACAGGTATCGATGAGAAAAAAAAAGAAAAAAAAAACTGTTCGAATATTGTTGAAATTACCCAAAGCACGCGTAACAGTTTTGCGCTATCGTCGATCCTTTTTTGGTAATTGCAACGCAAAATCAGTTTCTTCGGCTTACTCTACTTTTTTTTACTTAAATAAGGCTTTAACATCGATTTATTGTTGCACAAGCGTTAAATTTTCGCAACAGTTACAAGAAAATATAGCAACAGTGACGATAATGAGAAAAAATAGTAACGGATACTAGACTGTCCGGTAACAGTTATAAAACTAATTTTCATTTCGTACCTAGAACTATATTTTTCGATTGTAGTAAAAAATGAAAATAGTTAAGGACTGAGCGGTAACCGGAACTAAAAATTTCTCTCAGTGTAGTCGCTCCAACGTAAAAAAGAGATTATTAATCAAAGATAATTAAACTTTGTCTACACGATTATGTCCACATTAAACCGTTGTACACACGATAATTTTGTAAAATTCTGCTAAGAAACTGGAATAAAATTCACATACGCATGTGAGTCATGTCTCAGACTTCGGCTAAAAATCCTATAACTTCGTGAGTGAGGGATTTTTCTTTACAGCCGAAACTTGTGTTTAGAGCTTGTTCCAAGAGATAAAAAAAAAAAAAAAAAATTATACCATCCTAATTTGAAACAGTCTGATACTTAAATTACACGCGTTAGTTTTACAATATTACAAGCTGTATAATATCGTATATTTCATCACGTAACTTCCGGTTCCCTTTTCTTATTTCTTTTTCATCTTTTTCTTCTTATTCCCCCTCCCATTTCTCTTTTGCATGTAACGTCGACGAGTTAGTGTGACGAATATAACACGTATACATACAACACCATCAACCGCATATATCGGTGCAACTTGTAAGGTTATTCTTGGTCACGATCTAGAGCGATTCAACAAGAGAGAAAATGACGCGGACGTATTCTCTCTCTCTCTCTATTTTTCTCATCTATCTCTTCTCTTCTCTTCTCTCTTTTCTCTTCTCTCTTCTCCTCACGGTTAAAAGTATGCTACGAACGCAAGCCGTAAAGACCAGGGGGAGCCTATTAATAGGCAAACAACGCGCGGGGCTTTAAGCTTTGCGGGCTCACGAGAGCCTCGCGATAAATTGACAACGCGTTTTATATAGGTGTGTGGTATACGTGTGTATGTGACACGTGTATATAAGCTGCAATTTTACAAGCCCTTGTTATAATATCTGAAGCACGATCCGGGGAACGTGTGAATCAAGCGTCAATATTCAAAATATTAACACCTAATTGTACCAATTGATAAAAATAATTTCCAAGCCTACGCGGTGTGAAAAAAAAAAGACGAAAAAAAAATTTTTATTTACCAAATGACAAAGGAATATTTCGTCGATTTAGATAAATGTAATTCAACTCAATAACCCAAATTATTGTCAAGATCACTTTCTTGCTGATGTTAGTGAAGATAATTTTTTTAATCGCAAAGGAAAAAAAAAAAAAAAACATTTCTTTCGCTATGTTTGATAAACTCAAAGAATCTTTACCCTGTGTGTACATAATTTTGTTGTTGTTTATTTTTTCTTCAATAAGTAAGAAATAAATGTAAAAACCTGTATTATATGTATGTAAATATGTTAAACATTCGAAAGAAAATTATAAATGTTTGCGATGAGAGTATTTCTAAATTCGCTTATTCAAATTATATGCAAGAATTATAAGTGAAATTAGCCAACGTTGATTCTTACTTTGTATAAGAAAAAACCCGTGCACAAAACTTCAACAACACAAGTTTAGTATAATAAATGTATATTTGGTATATCCGGTCGCCGCGTTCCGGCGGTTTCAGTATCGCGAGTTTATTTTGCCTGATAATACGTTTGCAATGTGTAAATCTTTTTTTTTCCTCTTCTTTTCGTGTATACGGCAAAGGAGAAAAATGCCGCGTGCAAAATGATAAAAAAAACTCGTGGTTGGGTCGGAAGCGAGGCGATATCAAACCTATACAGCTTACCTACCAGCCTACAATAATACATACGCAATGTAAACCGTCATATTCGTTGAAGGCGGCCCTTGAAAGATAATTACAGGAATCATGTTCCCCGAGCGTTATGTAAAACCGAAGATATCACAACGCCGTCGAAGCTGGTAAAACCCAACGTGGTGATTGTGACGAAAAAAAGGTGAAGCAATGAAGAAACAAAGAATTCATTTACATCACAAGAAAAAAAAAAAAAGAAATGGGATAAAGGGAGAATAAAGTTTTAATCAAATTTGCGAATATCTTCAATTACATTCAAAATTATTCCAAGTAAAATAATATCCAAGTTTAGAGTTGTCAAATTTTCTCCGAACCCCCGTATTCTCCGTTGCTTAAATTCTTTCTACTTCTTTACACGTACTCCTGTTTTTCATTTCCTGAAAATCTACAGACGCGTATTGCACACGCACTGTGAACAGGATAACAGAGGGAGAAGAAGAAGGAAAATAATATAAGAACTTTTGCGAAAACGAGAAATGTATTGATTAACACTTCGGAGATGGAAGATACATGTTATAACGAATGCGTATGCCGGTATCAACTGGGTAATTTAGGTACGCAAATCCGCCAGACATTGACGGTGAGAAACGGGATTATTTCCGTGCACGGATACGAGAAGATGCAGCGGTGCAGCAACGGCATTGCAGCGTCGTAGATGTTGTGACAACCGAATTGGTAGCCGTTTATCACTCGCTACAGAAATTTTGTCCCTTGCTCAGCTCCTCGTTACATTATTTATATATATATATATATATAATTCCACTTAGGACACGTATAATTATACACATTAGACATATTTCTTTCATTTCTAGAACAAGGTCTGAAAAATAGTTTTTACCCTAAAAAACATCCTCAAAAAGTATTGCTGAAATTAAGCTTAAGCCCAAGAGTTGCCCGACAACTACGATATAACGTTTTCCCATTTAAATGATATTTCGGAAGAAATCGCGATCGTATTGATAGAGAATACGATATATTATACATTGGTACTACGGATTTCATAATAGAAGATTCATTGACCAAAATTACATGATTCTATTATTTCTTGATAGAAAGTAATCACAAGTAATGATTACGACCGAGACTTCAACTAACTTGTAATTAATCTCAAGATTCGTTCAATTTCAAAGATCTTACGCGATAGAAATGAGAAGTGAAGGTGATCGGTGTGAACTGATGAAACGGGAATCCCCGGCTCGCATATATACTGTTTTAATTAACACGATATATAATTCTATATAATACGTATACGTATTCTGTAATACATATGTATACTCTTGCGAATTTAAGTACGCACACACACGTACACACACACCTAAATTCGCAAGTACCTAAGGATAATGGTATAATATACCTACAAAAAGATGATGATAAATTCGATTAATTATCAAATAATACCTCAAAGAAAGATGCAATAAATCGACCGAATAGTCAATTCTTATTGTAAAAGATCCCGACGCGAATTATGATGACAACTTTTAATTTTCGCGAAAAGTTAAACACGGAAAGAACTAAAATCATTCAAATAAAACCAGGAACAAAGTATATTCCGCAGAGTTGAATCCGAACGTAAATAAAGTCAGTTCCGTACTGTAATCATTTGCGATTTTGTGATAAGAAATCGTGAAAAAAGGTGAAAAGAAAATCCTTTCCTACTAAAAATCCATCAACACTAGAGCTGTTCAAGGGTCTTGAGTTTTCCTGGGGTTAAAATACATAGACCATTGATATGTAGTTTGCGGTTTTGTCGAAGCAAAAGAAGAAGAAAAGCTAAAGCTAAAAGAAAGAGAAAAAAAAATAAGAGTACAAGAATCAAAAAATGAGTAATAAACTAGAACGAACAGTCGCCGCGAATCTCCCATATAAAAAACCACCCACACACACACTCTTTCTCTATTTTTCAAGACACTCTACCCTTGCACAGCATCTATCCATCTATCTTTCTCGACGTGTTTGTGATTTATCTGCACGGCAAGCAGCATCCTCGTACCGGTCGACGCATCTGGAGTTCTGCGCTAGTAGTTGCTTCTCTCTTATTATATATGTATACATATATATATATATATATATATATACGAGAGGCTCGGCCAAGGAATACATTAATTTATTTACCGCAACCACGGCGGTAGTGGCGTGCCTATTTTTCTTTTCGCAAGTCACACACAGAAGTACGAGTACATTTATCTGTATAAGTATATACTAACACGGCGTACATAAACAGGCCAATGTACGTTATACACTTCGCCACAGTGATTCCTGATCGAAATATAATAAGCCAATCGGAGAGAGGCTAACTAAAAAGATAGACTTAGGATGTAGACTGCGTTGATCCTCTAGACATTTGTTATTCCATGGTCTTCTTCATTTCTTATATTCAACGCAATCTTGCTGTAACAGACGGCATCGGTGAAGCTAAATAGACGCTATGTTAATTGTACGAAGTTCCGTTTCTTGTTATATACTAACAAATACATTATAAACGTTAGACTGTGTCCCGAAAGAAATCCTGTTCCACAATCATCTTTGCAACAATTCTGAGATGGTTAAGTTTTTTGAATAATTGGTTACGTTGGCAATGCAGAATCAGACCGGAGCGCCACAGCCGGCCTGCCGTGAAACATACTCAAACTTTGTAAACATAACATAAATTCGTGAACGTTGAATTTCGCATTTTTAGGTTAGATTCGACGGTCGTGGATTATGTTACGTTTACAAAGATTGAGCCTGGAATTTTGTATTTCTTGATAAGATTCGACGGTAACAGGTTATGTACGTTGAGAAAGATTTAACCTGTTTCGCGGCCAGCCGGCGGTGGCGCTACGGGTTGATTCTGCATTGCCAACGTAACCAAATCTTTGAAAAAATTATCCCTCTCAGAATCACTGCGGCCAAGTGTACATTCTATACATACGGTATGCATACACAGAGCAGGAATGCGGATGACAGAACGGTAGCTTAGTCTCCACTCTCCTCGAGCGAACTAGACTCAAACGGACTCGACGATCGGCTCGCATGCCACTGGATTAAGCATAAAATAGCACTTAAAACCGCCAGCGTGATTGGAAACAAGCATATGTGTGTGCATATATTTGTTACATACGTTATTCAAATGCCCATAAACGATTTTCTATATTTATATCATGTAACCGGCGGTTCAGATTGTCCCAGGTCGGGAACATGTAGCCAAGAATCGTGTATATTTTAAGGATGAACAACAGACGCACCGTCTCAATCATAAGTTAGACTCTGAACGTTTAAAAAATCTCCAGCAGTGTTACGTGTTATCAGCGCCACTGATGACGAACTCGCATGAAACAGCACACCTGTACTATGTAATAAAATTGAATGTGAGGAAATTCGGAAAACATTGTTAATGAGACACCCGTCAAGAATTCGATAAAAGGTTTTATAATTCAACTTTTACGAAGTCGATCAGATTCCAGTATATTTCGCCTCATTGTGTTCACCAAACAGAAATCACCATAATTTAGGTACGTGATGATTTTTGATAAACAATTATCTCCAAAGTGGTTTAAAAATACATTTTTATACGATATGCAACAAGTGTTCGTCAAAAATTCCATTTCCGTGTTGTGAATATGCCATAGTAATAGGATTTTTCTTGAAGGTTTTTCACGCATTCTTTATGGATATCTCGCCAGCGAGCAAAATGAATCAAAAAACATTGGAATGGGATCGAAAATACCAGAGTTGAATCATTATGACCTTTCTGACTATAAAACCTTGTCTCAAATTATTCACATATTTCTTAGCTTGTTCTATTCAAATTTCCTCAGATTCATTTCTATTATACATAGTATTGGTGTTTACCATCGTAGACACAAATAACACTACTGACAATTTTTCAAATGGTGTTTCCCATATTCCTAACTCTTGCTAGAGTGGGTGCGGCTCATTCATCCTCAACTTCTTTGCCTTAAGTTGTTTATTTATACGTAATACACGCAAATGAAAGATATATGTGTGTATATTGAGGTGTCCCTTATTTAGGGTGCTGAGGCCCCCCAACTTCAAATACTTAAAAAAAACACTTGCCTCATTTTTTCAAATTTTTACTTCATCTCGAACACGTGCCACCAACAAACAACAAAACAAAATCCGTAACTGCATGGTTTTAGTGGGAATTAGTGCTACTATCTGAGAAAAAATTCACATGATTGTACCAGAAAATCTAAACAAATTGCACTACCTTTAAAAAAGAAAAAGAAGAAAAAAAAAAGATTTCCGTAGTGTGCAATCCGTGTAGATTGCCTGGTACGATAATGTGAATTTTTTCTCAAACAGTAGCACTAATGCCCACTATGAACATTATTATTCTTACAATAATAATATACATATACAGAGAATGTGTCCGAAACACGTGTTCCGAGACGAGGTAAAAATCTGAAAAAACGAGGCAATTATTTTTGAAACATTTGAAATTGATTTGGGGGCGGGGGGTCGAAAAAATTCATTGATACCCTAAATAAGGGACACCCTAATAAATATATACCTATATAGATTATAGATATTTATACCTGTACGCACGCGACATCGTTATGTAGCCCAGGTTACAAATATGTTTATATAAGACGCGCGTTACGTTGAGAAATAAATTAACTATATTTAATGATCAGCTTCCACTTTCGATTATCTTTACAACACGCGATGTATCGCCCACAAGCAATTCGATATGCATCGGGACTGCGGCTAGTTGGTTATACCATCCATTCACCGCACTGAATTACCGCATTGGGTACAGTTATATTCGCGCATGTATCATGCAGGCGTATACGTTATGGATAAGAAAGAAAAAAAAAAAACTTGATCACGGAATAGAATTTGTTACGATTTTCTGCACCTTTCTCATTCCCGCCGATTCTGCTTTACATTTACACATATATATAAATAAATCGTTCTCTCAACTGTCACTACCAAACGGTAAAAAAGAAATGGGAAAAAAAGGAAAGTAATCGTTCAAAGTGCCTATATACGTATAAATACTTTACGGAATATACCGAATTATTTTTGCAGGTCTTTGCGGAAAAAAAAAACGAAATAAAGCAGAAATAATAACAAAACTTTTCGCACCAACCTCTATTATAATTTCGTCGTATTAACGTGAATATTGAAAAGCCGAAATGGCGAGTGAATCGTACGAGCAGTTACATGATAATTTGCGAGAAACTCTTCAGCCTACATGGGTATACATATATTAATCCTCGTGATCGGTATATTCGTACGTAACTTTTTCGCAGCAAGGCCAAGGCCAATGTCTTGTTTTTTTTTATTATTATTTCTTCCTCAAATTTCCTGTGGTATAGGTTGGTAACTAACTATACGTGTAACCGGTTCTTACACCAACAGCTTCTCATAATCGTTACTGACGTGAGCTGAAGACTCTTTTTTACGATCAAACTTTCGACGCTGAGGGTGCGTGATATGAAGTCTTTTTTTTTTTTAATCACGTACGTAACTATACATATCTACGTAGTGCTCACGGTTGGTAGAGTAACATTGAGATTTGTGATCTTTAATATATATTACATAAGAATAAGTTACACCGACACGAAATTAAAAAAATACCACAACGCGTAAGAACAAGTAATTTCATTTGCTTGGTTCGTATATATATTGCAGCTAATTGTAAGACTGACCTCATGCACGCTAGCAATAGCCAGAAATATAAATGTTGCTTTGGTTCAAATTACTTTTAAACTGAATTGAATCAAGGGTATAATATAAATTTATATTAATCAACGGTATTGCGATTTTTATTGATTCAATTAAATATTTCTATCGTTAATTACGTTATTCAATACCGTATTTAAGAAATGTAATTCTCTTCAAATAATTATAAAATTTATTCATCGCACAATCAATGTGAAATTTACTAATATTCATTGACTGTAAGTTATAAGCAATCACATTACAGAGTGAAGTCCAAATAACCTAAGACTGTATTTCAAAAAGTGCCTTTATACATCAGGTATAAATTGCCAAGTTTAGTTACAGTCGAACATTGCACATGATTTGATAAAACAAAATTGATAATTTTTATATTCACGATCAGTCGCGATGATCAAATCAAGATAAAATAGATGATTTACAGTTTTCGGTGAGAAAAAAAGACGTTTTACATTCCTCGACGTAATCTATTATGGTTAACGTTTATATCATCCTATAGTTTACATATGTCGTAGTGTGCGCCGAGCATGAAAGGCCTCCAATACTGAGTTGATTAAGTTTTACCGATTACTAGACACTTTGATCAATTTTATCGCATTTTTGAATTGGACCTGTCTTCGAATCTCTAGCACTTCCTATGGTCAAATAAATATAACCTCAGGCGTTATTTACGTAAAAAGTTTAGATCTTTCAGTACGTGAAATACATTATAAAGTACTAGTACGGTAGAATAGTGAATAACGGCGCGTTTTGGGTAGAATGCGTTTTCTTTCCATTTCGTACGGGGTCTGGCCATGAGTGTAAGACTCAGTTTCTGGGACTGTAAGGGGCTTGAAACCACCGCCATCTTAAAATTAAGGGCGTAATTAGTTTTCTTTAAATTCATCTCTGTAACCGTGAGGCCGATACAAAAATTTTACAGAGCTTTTTTTACCTGACACAATTATCCGTAACTTTTATTCGCAACTTTTTCCGCTAATATTATTGAGAAAAAAGTTACGAGCAAAAAAAAAAAAAATAAAATAATAAAAATTAAAAATGAGGGGATAAAAGACTTTCAGGCTTCGTTATAAACAATTTGTCCTATTTAATTTTTTATTCGGTTTGTTTTCATTGATTCTAATGGTTATTAAATTCTACTTTTTCTTCTTCATTCAGTTTAAACGGAATAATGTGACAATGACTCCCATCCTCTCACACCGGCTGTATCGCCAGTCCTTATCACATAATTCGTACAGAATCTAACTCGGATTTTATTTCGGACCGTGGACAAGTTGGCCGTAAGATTGAGACATCAATGAATATTGCTGTACCAACATTATGACCTGTCCAAATTCCAGCCAGATCGAAACTTTCGCCATAAAAAGCTACCGGAACTTGTTGGCGACAGCTCTACGTATAAAATCAAAATAATTTCCACAGATGTGCTTAAATGGATGCATCAAAATGTATGCGGCAAATTTTAATTTGTTGTTAAAAAAAAAAAAAACGCACAAATACACAACCATGCAACAATCGTACGACTACGACGTTGTAACACTTAGATGCTTGCGTCTAACGAGCGAAAGGGAAAGAAGGAGAATAAAGAGAGAGAGAGAGAGCGACAGCAACTAGTGCGTGAAAGGGGGGTGTGAAGAGAGGAGAGGGTTGAACGTACGTTTCACGTACTGGCTGGTGTATTTTTAATATATGGTACTAGCTTGGGCTCTTCTAGTTAAAGATATAAATATAACAAAGCGCCGGATGAAAAGTGGACCTATTAAACCGGTGCGACTATATGTACTCTTGTATACCTATAGCTATGTAATTTCCTCCGGTCTTGTGCAGCGGCAAAGGATGCACCATCGCAGCTGGACGTCACATTTGAGAGACGAAAAAATGTTAAAAGAAACGGAAAAAGAATGGGACAAAACATGAACGTGAGAAATACAAAAAATAAAATCTCTTCCTTCGACATAAATTACGTATGTTTATATTCAGGCTGTCTAAGTAAACGACCCGATTTAAAACACGTCTGTTCGTCAGTTAGATAAAGATTAATACTTCGTCACTCATTGACATGGTATTCTACCTTATATAACCTACAAACAAAACACCTGTATAAATATGCGTGGATTCCGAGTTTTCTGTGTCAGCTGCTGGCTTAGCTTTCACATCGACCGTCATGGGATATATATTTTTCCAATTTGTTGAATAAAACGTATAGTTTGCCATAAAATGGGCCACCTAGTCTGGAATTTTTTTCAGATCATTATTGTTATTATTATCGTAAAATTTACCGTTTCTCGTTTCAATTCTAAATCATTTTCAAAGTGCGATTCTTCTTTCTTCGACCTATTATATTTTTAGTAATACTTATTTTTTTTTTGTCTGAATGGGAATTTTGCCGAATTCGCATGTGAGAAGGTTTTCAGAAATTAGTCACAGTGATAAAATGTGTAGGGCGATCAGTATTGGGTAAGAAAAAAAGAAAACGCTGGAAAACTATTATCTATAATAAAATTGATAGAAAATATTTTTGCATCGTTAATTGGGAATTCCAGATCTTCAAACTAATTGGAAAAGAACAGTTCAACTGTTGGACGATTCGTTATTGCAAAAATTTTATTAACCTTATACCCAATTTAACCAAATTTTTACCCACAATTCCTCGAGTAGGCTGTATTGTTGCGAGTCTTCGGCAAACTCGACTAACGTCAAATAAAATAATTCCTCAACACTTTTTACCGGAGAAAGTATAACTACGGTAAAAGAAGAGCGATTGAAAATTAGTAAAAATCAATATCAATGAATTGAAACCATTGACTTTACATCCCAATAAACGGTCGTTTATTTATTCAAGTTAATCAGGCCGTCGTACGTTTTCCACAAGTATAACGTACATCACAATACACTTGTGTCTCGTGACATTTTAACCACGTCTCATATCATCACGGAGAACGAAATCACAGCCGATAGATGAATTTGCGCTAAGCCGTTGTTAGATACGAGAAGCAGGAGAGTGCGACACGGACCAACTGTTCTCTGTCTCGAATTCTACTCATATGGTTACGTAATGATGCCCCGTTCGCGTATACTAATAACTTGCGAGGCATCCTCTTCTTCAAGTGCGTAGGTACACACATGCCTACGTACGTACGTACACGGACGAATATAAATAAGCGTGTATGGCTGCAGAGACGAGGGATGATAGTGTGTGCATACGTATGCATACACGCATACATACATACATACATACATATATATATATATAAACTATGTACCGTACCAACGAAATTAACGTGCAAGCGACAGATGCTTGACGTCTTGCGCGACTTGCAGCGGCTCTTCTTCTTCGGCTTCTGCTTTGC
Source organism: Neodiprion lecontei (assembly GCF_021901455.1). Taxonomy (NCBI): domain Eukaryota; kingdom Metazoa; phylum Arthropoda; class Insecta; order Hymenoptera; family Diprionidae; genus Neodiprion; species Neodiprion lecontei. Next base: position 22,049,032 of record NC_060262.1, read on the forward strand.
CATGCTGCCGTATTACCAAATAGTTTATGACTAAACGTGCAAATACTTATTGCAGATTCTTGCGGATAGACTTGAAGAAATTTTTAGTTCCGGTTACCGCTCAATCCTTAACTATTTTCAATTTTTACCACAATCGACAAAATATAGTTCTGGGTAGAAAATGAAAATTAGTTTTTTAGCCGTTACCGGAAAGTCTAGTATCCGCTATTCTTGCTGCAGTGTGCAAGACGGCAAGAATTGTAGGTATGATTAATGTTTCAGGGTTCATAATAATTGATACATACTACATTGCAACGCTACTGTTTCAGATAAAACCATCCGAATTATACTATCACCAAAGTTTTGTTGCGCTGTTCATGCGGACGGCATGAATGCTTGTATAATAGAAACACAAAGATGCTGGAGAAAGGGTGAGAGCGAAACGAAGTTCACGTACACACACGTTTTCACGATTAGAAAGTACAACTATACACTTTATCTAGATTTTAAGAACACGACAATACAATAGCCAATGAGATAGAATTTATGTGCGATCTCTACAAGGTATCGCTACTTACACTTTCTCTGCTGGATAATTGTTATAAGAAAGTAAAAAAAAGATGCCCGTCGTGACTTAAATCAACAATGGCGATACAGTGTGATAAGGTGTTCGTATTTCTTTATGGGGGAGGTTGAAGTTCGGAATGCGCCCAACTCCGAATTATTTATTGGGTAACAAAGTTGTTTCGAATGGTCGGGAACCCGCCGGCTCAAAGTTACGATAGAGCAAAGTTCCTAGAAGTAAAGTTCCGATAGGGCAAAGTTCCGAAAAATAAAGTTTCGATAGAGTGAAATTCCGAAAATTAAAATATACTCGCACAGCGTAGTTTATTCAACGAGTGGGTTAAAGAAAAATCGAAAATCAGAATGACCAAGATTTCGAACGTAAAAATATAAAAAAATCTAAAACGATTAAAGATCAAAGTGCTTAAATTTCTCCAAGCCAGAAATTCATAGAAGTGAAAACATCGATCATTTGGAAATTCGATGTTTCAGATTTTTAAACTTTCTCATTTTGAGCGTCTGGTTTCGGACCAATTGAAACCATGAAGTTTCGTCAAAGTTCCATATCTTTACTTTAAGTTTCGCTACCAAAAAATTCTGAATTGAGCGCTATCGGAACTTTTCCCTTCTGGAATTTGGAAACCCCGCTACTGATTAATGGAATTGGTAACGTCATCGCATTCCAAACTTTTTCTCTCTCATTGTCAGCATGATCGGAGTGAAAATTGAAAACAATTTTCCATCTCAATGCAAAGTCATATCGTATTGATCGAAGAATCTCGTCGTTAGTAAACTATCATTTTTATCGTGAGATTTTTTTACTCAGAGATTTTTTCAAAAGTACACTGCCATGTAAGTTTGGCACGCGGTTATATGACTCAATCACTTGGAACATATTTTTCCTGACGCATGAATCAGTGCAACTCGAGGTGAGTTGCCAAATATCTTTTTACATACTTACATCTGTCCCCACACATACATCCATATACGTATAAGTATGTATGTGTAATTTATATTTAAATACATATATATATATAAAATTAGTAAAATGACTCACAGAATAAGAATTGCTCGCGCATCGGTTGAAAACCTCGAGAATTCTCGCCAGAACCAATAAAACGAAACTTATATACAGTAACTTGTAAAAATTACACGTCGTCCATCACCGTGTTGAAACAATTATACAATACAAATCGTGAAAATACAGTTCCTCGAATAAATAATACGTTGAAATCAGGATAATTGAAAGAAAAATTCTGCAACACGTTACTGAATACACGCTGTGAGAAAAAACAAAATTCAAGTTACAATAGACGCCTGAGATTCGATAGCAATCGAACCTCCTCATTTATAATATTAATCACGTTTTACGCCGATTGAAAAGAAGACAAGGAAAAGATTACAAGGTATAAGGGGACAAAAAGAAAAGAAAGAAGAAATAAATAAGATTATGAATTCGAAACTAACCAATCAAGAATTAATTCACACATCCGTATAAAACGACTCAAGTATATACGAGTACGATAATATTAAAACTCGTCAAGATAATTACAAACAATATAACGCATTTGTTACATGATATACGGAAGCTGCGGCGGCTCGTTATTCACACACGTCGCGAGGGGAGCTAAATTCAAAGAAAATAGATAATTGGTCATTTTGTAATGAGTCGACGACGTTACACGCGTGTACATGGATGTAAATGTATAAATATAGAAAGAGAATGTTTCGCCTCGTCGTCTCCTCCTTCTCCTTAACAAGAATCTCTTAATTAGTGCAGCACTCGGTAAAGCATCCGACCAACCATCGAACCGCTCGTCTCTTGCCGCACGAATGAAATGAAATGGCGTGTTGAGCGGTACGGTAGGCGATGAGTATAACCCGGGGTGTTGAAATAAAAAAAAAAATGAAAAATAAAAAAAAACAGAGTTAAAAAAGAAGAAGAATAGAAGGAAGAATAGGATGGAACACGCGAGAGACCCAGAAGAGCCATTGTAACCCGTCTGTTGACCGCGGAGCAATGCGGAGTGAGGAAAATACATGCGTATGTATCTCTCGATCGCTAAATAAATTTTAGTACCAACAGAGCGCCGGCGGCAGCTCAGCAGGGCTATTATTGGCCGCCCAAAAAGGTGACGTAAAAAAAAAAAAAAAAAAAAAAATTCAAATTCACCACAGCGGAAAACTTCTAGCTTTGTCAATGATCCGTTTTACGGTGAACGGTATGTTCTTTGGTACGTAGTAGTACGTTCTACACTACCGCGTTCAAACTGCAGAGCTTTCTACACTGCAGTAGCTTGTTCATTATCGATGATCTCAAAAACTGTTGTACCGATTTTCACGACATTCCGACAGAAACTTGAGTACCGTTTTTTAACCCTTTCAGTCATAGTGGCAAGCATTTTTTGTACATTAAGAGAATTTTTCGATATGTTTCTTTACGATTTTTTTTATACGAATCTGAAATCAGATTACGAAAATTCAATGTGGGAAATCCGATCAGCTACCCAGAAAACCCCTGCATAGAATTTTTTGACCGTATTCAATCACGTTTGAAATTTTTGACCGCCATATTGGATCCGACATTTTCAACTTTCGAAATCTGACTTCGGATTCGCAATCAGCGTCCCCAAAAAGCGACCGAATACTATCGCGTTATAAAAGTTGACTCGGCGCAATAATGTGTGACTCAAAGGGTTAAACTGTCATGTCGTTATTTATATTACCTACTGAATCACAAGTATTAGTCTCGCGGATTGTAGAAGAATTATTTTATTTTGGAATATTCGTTTGTTTCTACCCAACCCTATACATTATAAAACATTTCATACGAACAAATGCTTGATTATCGATCTTCATTAAAAGCTCTTAACGGTCAAAGTTTAGCGAAACGAACTACTATTGTGCTCATAATTGCTGTTCCAATCAGCCTCGACGATAAGTTATTCAATTAAAAAGTTGTTTCCGGTTGTGCGCAGAGAAGGTATATATATGTTCACTAGGTGTACCAGTCGTAACGCGGTAGTGGATAAAGGTAGAAAAGCGAACTTCAGCTACGTGGTGAGAATCGGTTGTACCAAGTAGGAAAGGCTGCTTTCTCGGACGGCGGAAACTGTATACGACGTCGTTTTATTTACTACTTCGGCGAACCTGCAGCTCTCTCTACACAACAACAAAAACAAGTAAGCGTAGCTATCTGAAAATGGTGCGAACGTAATCCTATACAGCAGCCGATATATCTCGTGGTTAAATTTATATTATCCTGCAGCTGCACCTAGTTTGCAATACCTTTACCACTTTCAAAGGAAACGGTGAATGAACGTGGTAAAATAAAAAATGAACTTGAAGCAAATTAACAACCTCAATAAAATATTTCCGGACAGTTTCTTAGAGGCAATAAGACGCATGCTAAGACCCCAATTGCGGATGGGTGAATAGTTGGTAGGACCAGGTGTAACTGAATGGTTAAATCGACAAGTTTAATCAACGACGAGTTCTTGATGATAATGAAAGAAAATTCGATATCGGAATTCGTCAGGTTGAAAATGGAATAAGTATTTACAAAAGGAGAGAAAATTTTGATTTCAGGTCACACCCAATCAACTACATACATCAAACGACGAATTGATGATGAAAATCGTGACCCGTTTACAAGAATGGAATATGGATGTGTTTCGCCGATGCTTTGTTGAACGTGAATTCGTAGAAATAACAGGGTAATGGCGATGCATAAAACGAGTCTATTGTTACGTGTACATGAAAAGCCAAACAAGAGACACCATCAATGATGAATATCGACGAGCGTGCTACATTGTTACAGAAGGTAAAAATAAATACAGCTCTCCATTTTTTTTCAATCTCTCTTTTTGTTGAGGAGTTGATGATGAATTGCGTACCTTGGTTGACGGACTTTACTGTCTTGTTCCCAATAGTACTGGGTCTAAGAATTCTACCGTTCCCATTTACACCGAAGAAGCAAAGATAGACATCGAAACGAGACGAAGACTGCAAGTCACTCGACATCACTGCTGCTGGCTCCTAAATGTGGTAGATCACATCCCCCCTTTTTGTTAGTCGAGAATTACTCGGGTCGATGGTTATCGTAATCGACATATTCTTTGTTCGTTATTGTTGCATCTTATCAGGCTTGTCGTACCAGTTTAAACTATGTATAAAAACTCTTCATTGTTTCATCTATCTTGTTTTTTTCCCCACAAAGGTTCACCGAGAGAAAATCAATTCATCAATTACGATCAGCATTCGATAATCGGTAATAACATTGTTTTCATTTCGTTTTTGATCATCCGATACAGAAAATTTTCTTGTGAAATTGATCACAAGTTTAAGGAACTCGTTATTGATCGACTATGAGGGATTCGATCCTCCTATTTTCGTAGACTCAAAAATTGGCGCATTCGCAGTTCTTCATACAATTGTCTTAGATCTACGAAATACGGGAAAAATGGGTATAAATTTTGACTTACCACCGTAATTGGATAGACGGGGTTGATTACTGTGAACAGCAGGACGTGGTTGGGCTTGTTATTGTCCTCCCTGTAGAACCAAAATGAAATGAAGATCATTAGAAATCATTCGCTATCACGCTCCAGCTGCGTCAATTTTCAAATACATTCGAAATTGATGTAACAATGTAACAGTATGAGCTTCGTGGATAATGTAAAATCGGATAGTACCTCTTTCTTCGTGGCTCATCTCCGTAACCTCCGTACTCGTGATTCTGAAATGCGAAAAGAAAAACAACCATGAGAATGTGTAAGCATGACGAAACACAACGAGTCGATGTTAAATATACGTTAGAATTACAAACGAAAGATGGGTTTGAACCGAAGGGATTTCTTCCTGTATAAAGAAAATCCGTATGCATTTAAAAAACGCACCGCTTGTCTTTTGTTTTCCAACGATTAGAACCCTACATTTTTGCAAAATTTCAAATTTGCGTATCTTTCGAACTACTCGATATTAAGAACCACAAGTTTTCGGTTTAGTTTTTCGACGAAGACTGAGACCCGAATGCTATATGAGCGTCAAAGTCCGTGACTTTGAATTGAAAAAGTGGACCGCCAAAAAAGGAATACTTGAAATATATGCGTAACAATACACCGTGTAACGTGAGTACTTGTCAAATATTTTTACTCCTCGTGTAATTGTTCACCCTATGCATACACACGGTGCTAAACTTTTTCACAATATGGTGTAAAACTTTTCGTATAATGTACAACCGTGAAAAAGAAGAATGGCAAAGTGTAGGGCGGCGGCATTTTGCCGAGAAGAAGATATAGAGGATAGGTACGTAGAACAAACTTTTGCGACGGCTGGCTTAACAAGACGAGAGAATTCCTGCACCGGTAAGATAGTTCCAAATTATGCGTTTAATATTAACGTTGCGAAAGCAGAAGATGAAAGGACACGTTATTTTCCTTTTTTTATTATAATATGCATAGCTGTGTACCGTATTAACGGATGTAAAGAATACGTTAGATGCACTCTACTTATGAAATATTTAGTTAAGGTTACCCCATCCAGTCGACAACTTTATTCATTATTCAGCATTAACTAAAAATATACAATTCCGGGTACAAAGTGATAATAAAAGTTGTTTTGTAGCTGTATATTTGATGCTGGTAAAACAGACAACTGATTTCAAGAGCCTCCACAACAAGTCAATGTTGCAATTACCATAGAATGTAGTATTGACAACTATAATTAGACAAAAATAGAGTTGCTGGTATCAAATTTTCCTCTATATTATTGCAAGAATGTTTGAACATTATTTAAAAAAATAAAATCTCTCCGTGTGTTATCGCCAACAGCTGTTTTTCCCACATTATTCTGCATTTAAGTTTCTTCTTGCGTTCTCTAAAATGCAGAAACAATGAACGGCGGACAACCACGATAATCCAAATGTCGTTGTTGCACGAGTTTGCACGTATAATAAAAGAAATAGTCGAGTGCATGTACCAAGTATACAGTTGTCTAGCGGTACAATGATCCAGCAAATGTCTGCTTCGGGTCACGTAATTAACACCTGCAACTCTGAATAATAAATTTCCAATTCTTCACAGCGTACCAAAAGGTTATCGTTCTCTTTTCTGCATTCCATCTTTCTCCATACCCCTTGATCGCGTATCGCCACAGTTTTACGTCGCGAATATCAATGAAACGTCGTCGATTCAAAGAAATTGATTCAGCGTATGAAACAATATCAGGCTGTGATACGCACGTGATATGGAAGAAGCGTGTTGATGATTTATTACGCGTGTGCGAATGTAGGTATATAATAATATCGCAACCTGGCGAGTAGATACACGCATGCATAGAGACGGAAATAGAGAAATATAGAAAAAGAAAAGGGTAGAAAGATGGAAAGATAGAAAGAAAGAGAGACGGATCGAGGAGGAAATTGGCGGTGAGCCAACCACGTGGCTAACCACGAGAGAAACTGAGAAGACACTTCAATGGAACCTCCAAAGCGTGCCTCTCTTCATTCCCCCTTCCTTCCTTCCTTCCTTCCTTCCTTCCATCCACATCCACATTCTGTAGCCGTCGATGCTGCTCCCGTATTCCAGTTTTCTAGCTACCGGTGAAAAATTAATAGCCAGTTCTTATCGCTCTAGCGTGTGCGATAAATATAATCATCCCTTCTATTTCTTCAAAACCCACACTGAATCCTTCCTCGTGTAACCGATCAATCGACGCGCATCCATTCGGGTCACCGTTGCATGTGAGGACGTGTAATGCACGCACAGAACGTGTTATGGGATAGGTATTATTATTATTATTATTATGGCATTTCATAAATTCCATGAGTCAGCAGTGGCGTGCCATCTTAATGTGAAGTGGGCATAAAATAAGCCTAAAGTATTTTTCGAAAAGTTGGGTTCCAACTGAATTAAAATTACAACTGATCATTAGCGGTAAGTTATAGTCTCATTCGAGATTTTCAACCGTCAATCCCTCGTAATTATCTCGCTAGTGCTTGTGCCGAGGATGTATATTCAATCATGGTTCGGGTAACAAGCGATTGCGATGATTTCAAGGAATTTCAAAGCGTTTCATGCGATTCCAACTAATTTCAAGGAATTTCAAAGTAGCTACTTTCCCAAGTGATTTGCTGGTTCAACAAGTGAATACACGTGCGATTTCAAGTGATTCCATGTGATTTCACGTGACTTTGTAAATCGATTTTGGATGGTTCCGTTTACATCCGAACTTAAGGAAAAAAAAACATTATAAAAACGAGAGGTGGATACTCGGGTAACCTGAGTGCGCATTAATGTGGTAAAAGCTGGGTGCACACAGAAAGATTGAAGTGTCTGCTTTCCAAATTGGTCAACGAATTCGACAAGTGAATAACCCCTCTGGTTGTGCTATCTTATCGTGATGATTGCCGGACCATCGATTTTTTCAAAAATTTTTCGAACAATCAACTATGTTATTCTACGGTTGATTTGGGGTCAATTAACGATTAATTATCCAATCGGTTTTATTTCGATATTTGTAAGTGGTTATGGTAACCTGACAACCGTGTAAAATTAAACGATTCTACTAGACTCTCAATCGTTTTTTTGATGCGATTCGAAATGAAACATCGATTAAGCATTCGTTTATAATTTCATTGTTTTCTGTTTTTTCATTTTATTTTAAATGCTTTTTTTAAATGCTTTTATTAAAATGCTTACGAATATAGTTATTTGAAAAATACTACGATTAATAGCGAAAATTGCCGGAACGGTTCTAAATTACACACGTATATGTACTCGTATAATACATATAAATACGTACGTAATAATAAATCTGTCAACGGATATATAAATTTATCCGCATATCCGAGGAGTTATGCATGAATATTTTTTTGCAAAGCTATTGATATTTACCGTTACCTCACTTTTTTCTGTTCCTTTCAAAAATGTTCGTATATACCCATGGTCAGGGATCTTTCATCAATATCGGAGATTTTTAAAGGATCAAAACGTGGCACATGGAAATCTTCCATGTAAAAATAGTATTTATCAAAGTATAATATTTTCTTCTACACGAAAAACGATAAAGTTTTTATTAAAATTTTTGATAATTTTATATTTCCGATAGACAGGCACATCAAGTTCGATTAAATTGAATAAATTTACTGTATTTCACAGATATTATTCAACATTTTACTGTGGCCCAGTCGAATAAACTGGGCGTTTATCATTTTCATCATTTTTATCATTTTTCGAAAAGGAAAAGCTTTTACAACGCGCCGATTTGAAGGAAACATAAAAGTAGTCAAACGTTACCGCACAGAGGTCAATCCGTTCATTGCATAAAAAAATTATCATCTCCCTCCGACCGTCAGAATTGAATTTCTTACACGTTAATTAAACGGCGAACAAAAAATGTCGATGCGGCACCGCTCAAAAAAATCGCGCAGCGATTTCATTTCACGAGATTCAATATTACTCTAAATACTATGATTTCACGAAGTGGGCGATCGAAATAAAAAATCACTAGTTCTTTTTTTTAGGCAGTCCGATACACATAGATTCAAGATATATACCTTATACGCAGGTACCGTATAGATAAATATACCGTACGATACACGCGTACGTTCTACCATAATACGCAAGTCTAATAAATCCGTAGACGTAATTTGCATGAAGAAGTGAAACACGGGGTACAGCAGCAGCAGTAGCAGCAAGTGTAAATCGGTAATTTGAAATTCCGTTATGAATAAGTTCACCAACTGTACATATATACTGGCAACGAGCCCAGATTATACCGTAGATCGTATAGCACGAGGAAAAGACGCAACCGCGATAATTTATTTTTTTCCACCGTCACTATCGTCGTCCTTTATTTTGCTTTCCGTTCCTTCTCACTCGCTCTCTTCCTTGGTTTGTCAAACTCATGTGTGCCTGCCCCCCCCCCCCCCCCCCCCCCAAATGTTACATCGGCAGCGTAGATTGGAGCGTACAATTTTTCAACTCCTTGAATTTACCATCTGTCTTCAAATGTCCTTGGCTCCTTTCGCTTTGACGATTTCACGGAGTTTTGCAGAGAAAACAAAACAATAAACAATTATGAGGGGAGAATTGAGATGAAAAGAAAGGAAGGAAAAAAGATGAGACGGAAAATGTATTTTGTAAGAGTCAATATACGTAGGGGGAATTCCATGTCAAATCTACCAATTTTTGTAACCATCGCTATTTTCAGGTTCGTTGAATCTTTTTTAGGCGTTAGTGAAGTCTTTAAGACCATCGATTAACTTTGAGGAATTTTTACCCATCGCATCACTTGGATGATTTTAAATATCGATCCTTTTTAAGTTGCCACTTTTTCTGACAATTCTCAAAACATACAAGTTTTTGCTCCGATCATTTTGAAATTGATTCCACGACGACTTTATCTTTTATTTATTTAAACAAATCGAAAAAAAAAATTTCTCCACAATTTGTCTTCACTGTACATGGAAAGTGCGCTGTCAAAATTACGTAGAAAATGAATTGAAATTAATTTTCTTGCCAACTATTTATCATCACAGTTTCGAGAAACTGATTTAAAAGCAATCATAACAATTCATCAACGTTCAAGATGAATTCACAAAAATTACATTCTTTATTTAAATTACTCGCAACGAACCTTGTAATAGACTTAATTACTTATTTTTCTATTCTTTTAAACACTTGGATAATTTTCTGCTCAGATTACGATATAAAATTGTCGAGATACTCAACAAAATAAAAATAGTAAAAAAAAATTCATACCATTATGGCACGAATCTTAAAACGATCGGAGCAAAGAGTGAAATAACATGAATATTTTTCGAAAAAAAAAAAAAATAAATAAATAAATAAGTAAAATAAAAATAAAATATGGAACTTTGAAAGGATTTGTATGTCTTCATTTCGGAATTGATTCCACAAAGAACATTCAAAAAAAAACTAAATTGGACGCCTTATAAATGATACGAAGAAAGTTCTAACAAAATCAAAAACGATGAGAATCAAAACCGGTAAGATTTGACACGGACTGTCCCATAGATATAAGAACGTAATACGCGTTCCGTTGCTCTCATATAACACCGCTGAAGAGAGACAGGCGAGTTTATATTACCCGCGGGCGACGTTAAAAACCGTAAAGAGCCGTCGGGAGGTTGAAATTCGCCAATGTACCAAACCTCCTACTTCTCTTCCTCCGACAACTGAATTCAACATTTTACCTCGATACTCTGAAAACCGTTTCCGTGTTCGATATCTGGAAATGCTCTATATATGATTTTATATGTACCTGGTTATAGGTGTGTGTACATATGTGTATATATATATATATATATGTATGTATGGACACACACACACACACACAAGATTCGAGTCGTATTGTGATTCGATTCGAACGAAATCCCCGAGCTGCAGTCAGTTGGCAGCTGCTGCAACCACCGTCGTGGCAGCGACGTCAGTGAAACGTGAAATGAAATCTGGTACATGTGAAATCTCAGCGTATGTACAAAACATTTATAGGAAGTACAGGTTTATCCAGGCTATCTCACGAGTTTCACTGAATTTACAGTCACTCGCGATCAAATATCATCCAGCACTAAACCGTACACAGCTATCTATCGTTAAGAGAGGACACAGGTTTAGGACTACGTTTTCTTTTCTTTTTTTCAATGATTTTCGCGAATTGTATTGGCGAAAAAGGATTGTGTATCATTTATTGAAACCTTGAGAATATGTTATACGTCGTATATTCAAGTAAATATCGTCATTTTCATTAAGTATTTGGTCGGAGAATACGGAGATATCAGCTGACACCCATCGGAGGTCACCATCAGACAATTGAATAAATCAAATTTGCAGATAAATTGCCACATGACATATAAATATATGCAACACGCAGCTGAGAAATGTACTGATTTGTTTCCGGGATTGATACGCGAATCGACGCAAAGTCTTACAGCTTTGGCACGTATAAAAAAACCGATATAAGACTGTTGCCAAAAATTTTGTTCATCGATATATAATATTACAGCTTCCTTCATAATATAAGTATAATAATTATAAAAATTTGCAAATCACGGGATTACAAAATTGTAGAAGAAAATTTTTACTGCAACTCTAACCTAGCTAAAAAAAAAAAAAAAAAAAAAAAAAAAACCAATACCCTATAAAAAAAAAAACGACAATGGAAAACGGGCGCGTGTTTTTTCTTATCTGAAGAATACCACAAAGGGTATGTTAGGTCAGGTCAGGTTGTGTTATGTTGTGTTGTGTTATGTTATGTTAAGTGAGGTTAAGGCAGAACGTATATAGCATCGAAAGATAACCGGCAAGGAAAAAAAAACGAAAGAAGAAGGCCTGTGAACTTATTGTGAGAATAAATCACCCAGCGTCTAGATAAAATAAAAAAAAAAGAGAGTGTTTTAACCCATCTGTCCTTACATAATCTCCTCAATTCTTCTTCTTCATATTCATGTTCTTTTTTTTTTTATCCAACGTTGTCAAAATATAAGCTGCATATATTTCACCTCTTTTATTTTTATTTTTTTGTTTGTCACCGCTCTTTCATTTTCAGGAAATTCCACATTTGTGTTCCTCACCGCGTACAACAAACAACGCTCTGCATTTATTACGAGTTTCTTTATTATTATTATTATTATTATTATTATTATTATTATTATTATTATTATTGTTGTTGTTGTTGTTGTTGTTGTTGTTGTTGTTGTTGTTGTTGTTGTTGTTATTATTATTATTATTATTATACGCATGTATCAAGATACCACGCAAGTAAGGGCGTATTTTATTGTTACTCGTTATCTCGAGTGTTTCGCATGTAAAGAATAGTGATAATAATAACCACAATAACAATAATAAGAATGAAGAACACCGCTGCTTGAAGATGTTTGACGATTCTTATCATCGCGTCGGAGATAAAGATCCGACAAATGTTTCGAGACCTGTTACACATTGGTGTAAAAATAGCTATTATTTATTAATTACATGGCACACCTCGACGGTGTTTCGTTTGAATAACAGAAAATTGAAGACAAGATAGAGAAAAGATTCAAATTGACTGAATATAAAATTTATAAAAAATAAAATAATAAAATAAAGCCAACAACAACCTCAAAATCACCTCAATTGTATCAGAAATAACAAGATATATATACATATATACAGACTGCAGCTAATCGAGTAAATGATATATTTTTAAACGAATGAATAAACATGTGTGCACAATGTATAGTACCCATAAGATATAATACATTTATTATCAATACGAGCAGTTGTTCAACAGTAACGTAACTACACCATCGAACATGTATGCATTTTTATACAATCCCGTCTCTGCAACTGTTGAATAATGAAGGATATTTTTTTTTTCTCACACATACTTTTGTGCATTATTATCTTCCCTCTTCTATTGTGTATTTCACATTTTCTAACGCGGTGAGATGAATACATCGAATAACAATAATCTCTCTCTATCTCTCGCAGCTACAACAAGAACAACAATTTTGTATTTTTCGATCGTGAAAACCTAGTAAAAACAAGACGACAAGATTTTTCCTCTTTTGTTTCAGTTTTCTTAAACAATTTAAAACCTAACCTAAACGCGCAAACCTCACGTTGAACTCACGTTCAGCCCAAATGACGTCACTCGTAGCGAGTAAGTTCCGTGCGTAAAATTAAACTATCGCAAAGTGCGCATGCGCCAAGAAACCCCGAGTGTGTGAAATTGAGAATTCCATCCAAGCGCATGCGCCAGCCTGGTTTTAGCGCACTGTACCGATACAGGTTCAAAAAATTTAACTATCCAAGCATATTTTGAAAAGAATATTCATTGTTAAGGAGCACAAATCTAATTATAGGTTAAACCTAAAGAAACGTTTTTCTTAAATCAGATAAATTCTCTGAAAAAAAACGACTTTTTTAACCGTCATTTTTCTTTTCAACGAAAGACGCAATTTTTTATATTATATTCTGTGAAATCGGACGAAACTAATATAATCACTTTGAAAAGCACATTTCTGCTTCAGCTTGAACGAAGGGATTGTGAAATAATATATCGATTGTCACTGCACAATTTTTCTTTGATTGATATCGTAGATCCTACTACATGGGATCAGGGCAGCGGTTTAAGAAACTACAGACGAGAAACTTATAAGAGAGTCATTTTGGCATACGACGATGACGAGGAGGAGGAAGGCAGACGGATTAGTTGACCGTGTGTGAGAATTATACCTACGTATCTACTATAAGTATGTATTATAAGCCGGACGCGCTTCGTGTTCGCGGATGCTTAAACGCTTGACAAATAACGCATGGCACGGTCACGGCAAGCAGCAGCAACAGCAGAACCGACGACTCTAAGGTTTGGTTAATACGATTTCCGGTCCGTGCAACACCGGCGATACGATTCTTATACAACACCCCGTCGCCTGCCACCGCAGTTATTAAAATTATTTAAATTACTATACCGCACGGACTGCGGCGCATTATAATAAGCGAGGCGTCGCAAAAAAAATCCCGCGGTTTACCTCATCCCGACATTACGTCGCCCCAGCTTCCGGTTCTTTAATTTTTACCTATTCTCTAGTATTTCTTTTTCTCCACTTCGTTATTTTTACCTGTATTATTAATTTTCTCTTCCTATTATATTATATTAAAATTAAGCAGGTACGTTCGGTATGTTGCAAACAATTGAAACAAATAAAATAAAGTGCTACTATAACACGATCCAGGTATGTATAGCACGTGTATAACACTAACATTATCGAGGGAACGATTTTAGTTTCACCACTGCGCGATTAAGAGCAGCAACGGAGGCGCGGAGGCGTTAATACTTTGAAACATCGAGAATAGACATTGGATTGTAGGGGTAAACGCTGGCGTTGTACATAATTTAAGGTAGGCTTCCTCCTTTTCCTCTCGCCGCCGCCCACAAAGCCTAATGGAATAAAATATGTTATATCTTCGAGCAGCCATCCGACCGAAGCAAACCTCGGAAATAGTTTCACGTCTTGATTAAACCCTCTTTCTTCAAATCTGCACAATGTGTACATATTTTCGTACAATTACAACCAGAATTGAGAATATCAAAGCAGAGTATTATTGAATTTATTTGTCGACCGGCAATTTTTTTGCAAATTTTTATCAGTCCTCGGTATGTAATAATATTAATCTGATCCTAAACAAAATGTCAATAATAACTACGTGAAGTTGACAAAGAAAATAAAAAAATAAAAAAACCGTACTGAATATACTTGATGGGAAAAATAACCGTCGTCATACTGCTACTGTGATATTTTTTCCCTCAGGACAGCCAATTTCTCTCCCTCTCTCTTTTAATCTAGCTTATAAAAAACGTGTCGTTACAACTCCGATGCGTATAATCATTGAAAATATACATATCACGTATGTGTGAGTGTAAAAGTTATTTCATCCAGAAATATCGTGTAGAAGTTTTAATGCTTGCTTCCCTCGTATCGCCCATAATAGTAATGTCTGCAGGAGCCTGGAGCCATGATCGTAAGGGAATAAAAAAATCGATATTAAAAAAGAAATCATAAAAACGCAACCTTACTTATACCTATGCGTGTGTACATATGTGTGTGTGTATATATATATAAACTCCCAGTATCAATGTATGAATTCAATATATATAATGTATATAAATATGTAGATATGCACACAGAGACAGAGAGAACTTCAATCACGACTTTGATATAAAATAGAACTGCACCGTTATATCAAACATGACGGTCACTCACCGAGGCACAGATAAAAAGAAATGGGAAAAATCAACGTCCTTTTCCTCTGTTAGGAAACCTCCCAGGCCTGTTAAGGAGGTATTTACAAGAATTTTCAGGAAATTCTTTGGTATTTCAGTTAATTTTTGTTCTCCGGCAGGAAAAGTTAAAAAAAATTTTAAAGTTTTTAAGTATGCATTTCTCACATGTTAAGAAAAAAATGGACATTAATAATGTTGGTATTACAGGAATATATAGTAAAACAATTATTAAGTGTGATTATAATTGTTAACGTTAAATTTCATGATTCTTATGGCGTTGAATCCGCGGTTAAATAAGTTTGTATAGTATACTAAATGTTTTTTTAATTAAGTTAGACCGCAACATTAATTTATTGTTACACCAGCATCAAATTATCGCAACAGTTACGAAGAAATATAATACCAGTGACAACAATCAAAAGAACCGTATTTACGGACAAAACACATTAGATTTCATAATTGCAGCTACACAAATCTCATATTTGTTTTGTACCCAAAGCCGTATGCTGTTTGGCTTTGGTAAAAGAAAAATTAAAATAGTCGTCACGAACCGTATATGTAAACCACGGCTAGAAATCTACGAGTAAGTAAGAAATTCACTTATTTCCAATTTTTAATCTCTCTGCAGAAACTTAGATTTCAAAATATGAGTGTGTCTTGTTTTATTACGATTTGCTGAATTTCAAACAATTCCGAAGACGCGAAACAGGGTTCCTCAACATGAATCGTCACAGTACCGTTCATGATTGCGATTGAAAAGATTACAATTTACAATTGCATGGTGAAAAGAGGAACCGAAGCTCTCATGTAGACAGAGCAAAAAAATCTGTCGACTTTGCGAAACTCATTGAAGTAAGAAAGCAAGTTGGCAACTCGCTCCCTCCTTAGATGGTCATGGAGAGAACGGAAAATCCATCATGTCGTTCTCAACTGATAAACCAACCGACCGATCAACCAATCGGCAAAATAATCAAGTAACCAACAATAAACTCGATATGTAACCAAGTAATACGTGTATTACGTGCATCGTCACTGATTATACACCCACTCCACTCTTCGTCAGTAAAATTTACACACACTTCAGATGAACAACTTTAATACTGCGTAATACTACAGGAACGAAAGAGTACAATGTGAGTAAGAAGTAAATAAATGAGTAAATCACCGGTGGATGGGTGCATGCGGTGAAGCGTACAACCACCACCACCACCACACCATTTTACAACCACCGGCGAATTGCCATGATACGCGAATTATAGCCGTATTGTTCCGCCACGGTATGCATGCAACAACGTAACTAAGTACTGCAAATATAATTGCAAAGCAACGTCGTGCGGACAGAGCAGCGTGAAAGTGACCAAAGTGCTTCTCGACGATCTTCTGCGGACAGATTCTAATGTATGTGTAAGAGTGTTTTTTTTTTTTTTTGTAAAACGCGCTGCAGCAGGTGATGGTCGCGTTGTACGTTGGCAGAATTGATCGAATAACCGTAAATAAGTCTGTAACACGATGTGCCGATAATAACAATAACGACATCGCGCTACGTGCTTTGTAAAATTAAGCATAAACAACGGCTTACGTGCGCGCTGACTATTTCCAATAAGATTTTATAAGTATCAAAAAAACGCATACTTTTCAAGAATTTACATACATGGCTACGTGAAATTTGAATCATTTTTTTTTTTTCATCCGTACTGAGAGAAAGTACCATTTGTTGAGCAAAATTTAATAAAGAATTTTTATCCCAGATTTTTCATCCTTTTTTCCTCCTTCAATATATTTTTATTGTCGTTTTATTTTCGACTCACTTCTCTTCCTTCGTCATTTTGTACAGAGGACTTTGTTATACCCTATACCCTACACCAATGCTAATGCATACTGCAGAAAAACTTGCGACAGCTGTTTGTCTCTGCAGTATAGAAGCCGACGGGAAGACGAACAGAAAAAGATAATTCGGACTTCACAAAGGCATTTCAATCTTGGCAAGGAAGAGATAGAGAGGGAGATAAGACGAGGAGAGGAGAAAGAGTGAGAGAATATTAAAATAACACATGAATATACATGCTCGACACATATTTGATTCTCCTGGGGCTGTACCATCATTTATTCGCAATCCCTCAATCTCGCTCATTGTCAGCCATGTTTGAATATTGTTTTCTTCTTCGTTCGGTTTCCTCCCAATGTTTTTTCTTTGTTTTATTCGTTTTTTGCACGATCGTGTTTTTCCGTCGAGCAAACGCACCACAGCCCATTCATCGTGCAAATCGTCATTTAAAAGATAACGCATAAGTATACAAACATATAAATATGCGTATGTAATATGAAACAAAACCATTAAATAATTCAATGTGGGATTAATGACAGAGGCGCGCGTTATTCGTCGTACAAATGAGCAAAGGAATGATGCACGGGCCATATTTTGCACGGTGACGTAACGCGCAGGGATGGTTATCCATCCGTTTTTGTCAGTGGAGGTTCTCGATCATCGAAAATTAGACATTCTAGTCTATCACATATGTATTTGCAAGAGTATTTGAATTTCTCAAGGGAATGTCTGTTCACGTACAGTTACAAAATCGTATGCAGCGTGGTGGCACCGGGCATTACGCGAGAAGAGAATCTCTGATCTTCTATCCAGTCTCCTCTGCTCTTCTATGGGTATAAAATAACCCCCATCTCGTTGTTAGCTTTGAGGAATATTTTCCCCGAGGCCTGAACTAAAGCTCTCTATATGTATATATATATATATATATACATATACATATATTAGCTGCCGAGGGAAGTGCTGCAGAAGGAGCAAAGTAGCCCGGCTTATAGAATATCTACCCATCTACCCAACTGATGTATGTGTGTGTATACATTTAAAGTGTGTGTGTACGTATTATTCTTTGTGTAACGAATATGGAATGCCACGCCGGTTGGCTGAAGAAAAGTAATTATACTTGCAAAGAGTATATAATATATACTCTTATAATGTATAGATTACTCGAGACGGAGAAAAATGGTTCTTGCGATTATAAGGTTTTAAGCTCCCTCTCCCTGTATCTCTGTATCACCGGTTGCAGAGACAAAATCATATTCTCTGCTTTCATCTTACTTTTTTCTTCCCTGGTAAGTTTATTTTCCCTCATTCTTCTCGATGACCCATTTCCGCCGAATAGACAAGTGCGTAAACCGGAAAGAAGAATGAGTATGAAATTAGTAACGTTACGGTAACGATGCATATTTAGGAAAAATCGTTACTTCGCACCTTGAGATATTTCTGCTACTTATTGTTAGTAAACCATGATAAACAAAACATACCTACCCTTATTTTGAAAAAAACCGAAACCTTGAAAGTTATTGTAAAATTTCACATCAACGATATTTTCCATGATGTTTCGTTACGTTAACGCTACTAACTTCGATCTCGTAAAGACTAAAGGTTCTGCTGTATGGATTAGGCATTCATTGTCCGAGGAGCAATCACGATTTATCGCTGCATCGTGAACAAAAAGCAAAAACTAATAAACGTACAATGGAGGACGATGCAGTGGCGGCGGGCTCGCGATGAAAGATGAGAGAATTTATTGTGTTGTCTAATCGTGGCGAACTCGCTCGCAGCGACAGCGTGAGAGATAAGGTGTCTGACACAAGAAACGGGGTGTGTAAGTAACCTGGGCGCAAGCGGCGGCGACGAAGGCTACGTAGAAACGACAGCGACTCGGCTGCCACCGTCTTGTCAATAATTGCTACTATAGCTAGCCAGCCGACGATGAGCGGGATCCGAGATTGCAGCCTCTCGAGGAGCGCTGATCTCGTTCGATAAAAGGGGGCGAAGAGCAAAAGAAAAAGCAATGACAGTGGAAGGAGCGACGATCGGCAGATCTGCGCAAACGAGAAGGAAACAAGAATCGAGCAGCAGCGGCAAAGCGTGAGACAAAGAGGGGGGAGGGGGGAGGGAGAAGCTTCAAGAAATAATCAATATTTCTGGCAACGGAACCTGTGGCCACCGGTCTGCGACCGACGGACTCCGCCGAGTGCCGCCGGGAGAAACGATAACAGGTTGTCGACGACGGAGAGGAGGAGGAGGAGGAGACCGGTAAACGACTGACTGAGTCTTACTCCTTTGACGGAGCTCCTAAGGTTAACGGACAGATAGAAAGAAGCGACGAAGTATGTCGGCGGGCGATCGATCGATTAGCGAATTGTTGTCGGAGGGCTCCGGCTACCGTGACGAAGTATATACAACGCGAATGGCAGAAACTCGTCGAACGGAGTTTACGCGGTTGCCGTTGGTGACGTGTCCGTGTTTCCCGCGAGGGAGGAGATTTTACCGAGACAATTTTCAAACGCCGGGGAACGAACAATGGAGATGATCGTGATCGTGACAATAAATGGCGACCAGAAAGCGTGCAATCTCCAAGGTACGCAGCAGCCCGACCGCGTGCGGATAATCGATGCACCGTGAGTAATAACCAGTCGGTGGTGGTGGGGTTGTTTGAAGATTGTTAAGAAACCGGCGGCGATCAGGAGTCCCGGACTCATTCTCGATAGGCGAACGGGGCCCGCGGGAATAAGGAAACATGGGTGCAATGATACCGCTGCACTTCTAACAATGGAAACGACACGCATTACAGTGAAAAATGTGCATCTCGGCATCGCTTACCCTGTGCCCCGACTCCTCGAGACGTTGCCTCTTCGAGTGCGGTCCATCGCCGTTGAAAGCCATTCCCAGATCGTTTACTAGCTGCCCTTAAGCCGAGTCTGAGCTTCTCTACTTCTCGACGGATTGTTCGGAACTCAGGACGCGGACTTTGGGACAGCTTCGACGCGAATATGTATAATCTATACGCGACGCGCGACGGGACGGGTTGAACGCGTTCACCAACGGTTTGCGAATCACTGACGAACGCGAGCTCGCCACTCCGAAACTGCGGATCCAAGAGGAGACCGGAGATACGGTCGCCGACAGTGCTGCCAACTTCCCGCTCTGTTCAACTATTCCCCCCCCCCCCCCCCCGGCCGCCCTATCGCTGCTGGTGTAAGCGCGCGCGCACACACAATTAACACTCGCACGCTCCGTCCTTCTTTGTACGCGATGATGCGTTCAACGTTTCGTTTTGCTGTATTCTCTGTTCCCGTCACTCGACCAACCGTACTTGACAAAGAATCGCTTTTTTTCGATTAATCGTGGATACCAAAATGTATAATGCACGCAATCATACGCGATACTGTAATATTAGGATTATTCCAAAGGATAAAAATTTTAGCCTACAATGCAAAAATATGTCTGTGTATACCCGTGGCATTTGGTGTAGGTACGACATACATACATACATGTATGTACGCTGAACGCATATTTTTACGCGTCAATCAGTACTCGGTGTTACTTTTCGTGCATAGTACTTTACGCAATATTAAAGATGGGGTGACCGTGAACGAAGAGAAAAACTTATTGAGTATTTTCAAGATTGATTATTCAAATCCGAAAAGCGCACATGCCCGAATGTATATTCATTGGATTGGCAACACTGGATGGTGATGCAGCTAGGAACGAAACCAGAGATTGGTAGGAGAGGAGGTCGAACTTCCTACGCAAACCGAGCTCGACAAGGCGTCGCTTCGCGTAGTTTCAGATTTCGCCACCGAGCAGCACCTCTGGGCCACTCTGAAAGATGGTAAGGATGACGTCACTTCTTGACGTTATACCGCACCGTTTGTACTTCCTTCATATCGCGTGCCTTTTTTCTTGCTTTCTTCCTCTCTCTAATAATAATAAAGAATGTCAATAAATCCGTCTCTCTAGCGCGACTAAGAAATCGTTCGAATGCAGAATGAAAGGGCATGAGAGAAACGTAGAAAAAGGACATAACGTCGTAGTCTAGGCACCCTACATTTGAGATGAACTGAAAAATAACAATACAGGCATTTCGATGTACAATCGGTATGGCATGGCCCGTGTGGATCTTGACCCGCCCGGCGTTGACTGAAGACTGTATTGACAAACGCGCCTGCCCATAAACAACCATAGCCACGTTGGTGTAGCACACTTGCCAATTCGTAGGCGCGATTTTCTTATGCTGTCACGACACACGGTTCCGTTAACTGAAAGTAAATAAAGTCGTTCAGCCCTGAACTGATCCGCCTGGGTGGGTCCTAGTGAGTGTAGGGGTGATTCTACTGCTCTCAATTACCGACTCTCCTTATTGGATGCTAATGTAAAATCGAGTCGGCATACCAGAATAATGTGGAGCCAAATCCACAAGGTGAGATATTTTATATATCCTCAGTCAATTACATTGCTATTATAGTGATATCGAATTCTTCTAAATAAAACTCCACGGAAAAATTTCCAATCTATTTTTGGGGATCTGTGGCTGATTTATTTACCTATTGATGTTCTCAGCACTTTCGCGACATTGCCCGGTATTCAAACATGTGCAAATATAACAATGAGTTTTGTTATGAAGGATAATAATATAATACCACACAAACCTATATGACGAAATAAACAGCAATATGGATAAAAACTTCTCATTACATACGTGCATCACGTGCGAATATTTGAATAATGTATCTTTACAAATGGTGGCAAAAATCCTCACCCGCGTCTAGCGCGCTGTTTAGCGATTCGCACAGGACCATCGATTCCTTATTCAGTGCATTGAAGCAACGCAGGGTGGCGCTGCAGACGCATCTTCCCACACCGTTCGGCCCCCTAGCTGACAAGTGCTAACGGAACATCACGCGTCCATCTAATTGTAAAGCGTCTATCCGCCACACCACGCCATTCTGTCCGCACAAGTCCGTGGAACAGTCAGTTGGCCTTCCGTTCTTGACGGTATTATTGTATTAATTCGGGGCGATTATATCTTGTGAGCAAGGTTCTCGTGGCTTCTGTAACATGGCGGCAGCTAGCAAACCATTGACAAACTGTTGTAACTGTCACAAACCTCTCAGTGGTTATTAAATATATACAAATATCTGTTTTGACGGTGCTGAATTCCCTAATTTAAAAAGTTAGCTCGTGAATGCCGTGTGTCGGAAATTCTTCCAACGACATGTTACAGTTGATAAACCTCCCCGACGTTGTTCTAGAAACAATTTTGTCTAACCTAACATACGATGAAATCGCTAGAAACAGAACGGTAAGCAGCGGTTTTTACATACTTGTACTCTACTATTTCGCGGTGTCCTTGATATCCATCAATTATCATCGCCCACCTTCTCGCCATTAACGTTCTGCGCTTTTCAAATGATCCCGTCGTAAATGACCCTCGACCTCTGTGCAATACGTGATTGATTATTGAATTTTTTATCATCTCTAGGTTTGCAAGCAGTTTGATCGAACTTGTAAAAAGCTTCTGAATCGAGGCTTCAACCTGATGGAAAAGTACCATGCTCAATGCCTAAGAGCAGTAAAATGTCAACTGCCCAGAAGGGAATCAGAGAGACGAAGTCACCCTTTGGCCCGTCACTGTGATATACTAACAGCTATAGAAACTAGGATTTCTATGCTATCAATGACTTTCATCAAATATGTCGACTTGAACCTGTGCTGTTTTATTCCTGGAAAAGTGAGTATTGTTAGCTCGGTGAAAAGAAACAAACAAAAAGATGCTCAACGGAAATATAAATTGAGCAAAAACCCTCTAACTGTATTTATGATTTTCTCGGTACTACCAAAATGAAAGGTTATCGATGAGATATTCCGCGTCCTCCGGTTAATACGTGACGCAAAAACCCCACCGAGAGCTCATGAGATTCTGCAAGAGTTGCGAGATATCAGCAGCATGGCAATGGAACATTTTGATGAAAAAATATTGCCAAAATTGAAGCACAGCATTTGCACATCTGTTGTGAGTCACGTAGGTACTTATGACCTGCCAAACGCAAGCCTGATGATATCACATCATACCAATAGTGGGAATATTACACTGGCACATGGTTTGAGTCCTGAGAAATTGAACCAAACATTTCGCAAGATACAAAATCGGGCGAAAAGAAATTACATTTCTGTTATGTCAGTGAGAAGTAAGATAAACAAACTTAAATTGAGGTTGAAGAGGCAGGGTTTTCAGATGCGGAGACAGAATATCAAGATACAGGAACAAGGAAAAAAGCTTCGTGAACAAGACACTCTGATAGCGGAGATGAAGAAGCACCTTGAAGAGTGGGAACAAAAGATAGGTGACTTAAAAGCTGAACTGAGTAGGTCCAGGGAAGAAACGCAAAAGCCTGACACCATAGAAACCTGCAAAAGAAAGCATATCGATAGACTCAAGTCTCGAGAGTCGGTCCGAGTACAAAGTAAAAATCTTCAAGCTAAGAAGAGGAAATTGATTGTCGAACGTAAATCATCGACTAGCCCAAAAGATGTTCAGTTTAAAAAGTTTTTATCAGACCTGTTGGATACGGAACATATGGAGGATGAGATTCCATCTACGTCCAACTAACTAATCCATGGTTAACTGTGTTCACTTATGTAATAAGAAGCTTTCTTTAAAAATTCAACAATTTGTATTTAATCAATATTTATGAAACGTGAACAAGACTGATTATTCTTTGTGCTGTTGTGTAAATGGTATTTTTTAGATATTGTTTTCTTCTTTGTTATTTCTTTAATTCTCTTGATTTGTTAAATAATATAAATACATTATTGCTGTAAAAATGCATTGTTTAACTAATTATCTCTTAATTTTCTCACAAATTTTTTCTCACTTTCATTACTCATAGGGTTAATTTAGTTTATTTTATATCAGTAAAAAATAGAGCCTGTATCGAAGAATATGAGCAATGGGGTTCTGTCATAGAAGTCACTTTGAAATTTTTCAGTACAGTAAACCTATTTGAAAGATGCCGTGTAAAAATTCTTCTGCACTACCTGTCAACAACTCTAGTTACTTTGTAGTTTTTATGAGCTAAAAAATTATACAACATTCTCGTTTTTGACAACAGGTAGCACAGAAAGTAGGATTTATGACATATGAGCATATAGGGACTCCTTGACTCGTGTGGTACTTTACACTCGAAATATATTATTATTGTACAGCAGCAATTGAGAAACAGATTGTGAAATATTTGTAGCAAAAGTGACTTGCATGAAATGAAGCTGTGCTAATGAAATTTAATTTATCTTATATAGGTATATGCTGGGTAAAAAATAATGTATTTTCGTAAGGACCTTAATACATTTTTAAACATGGAGCGTTATTATTTTCAAGAACAGATAATAACGTTTACAGAAAATCCTCTATATCAGCGTCTGCTATTGAGTTAATATGATGATAACTAGCACATATAAAAACACTGAGTATGGACTACTCTGCAAATGGCTGATTTTAGTTTTCGTTATGAACATTGCAAAGATAACATTTGTTACACACGTCCAATTCTACACACGGTTTCTTTCGACTGTCTGCCCGCATTGTATTTTGCTTTTCATTGGTTTAAATATAATCATGTTAAAGTTAGTAACATCATTATAACAATGCATCTTGAGGAAAACTGTTATTTCGCACCTTCGAACTGTCTGACATTTAGTAAACCGTATTAAAGCAAAAAAAAACTTGTTTGAAAATTTAACTCCTTTGAAATCATTCTGAAATTGGAAAATAGTAAATTTTTTCCCAATGGTTCGTTATAATAATGTTACTAACTTCAACCACGTTAAATATTTGTATATAACATAATAAATATAATTTAAGAAGCGACTTTCAAAATGAGAAATTGATTCTAATCCAAAGTCTCTGTGTCCTTGACGTGACTTGGAGGAGCATTAGACTTAGCACTGGAAACTAAAATGTGTTTTTCATCATTTAAAGCCAAGTTTAACCAGCATGGAAAGCCAAAGAAATTATTCCGAATTTACAAAAAAATTAACGAATAAATTCGATAACCAGTATTGATCAAAGGAGAATCTTTGAAAAAAGTAGTGAAATGTTAAATTAATAGTCTTGAAGAAATTGGTCAGGATTTGTTACAATTATCATAATTTAAAGAAAAGTTTAAAGAAAATCACTCACCGCTAGAATAGGAGGACCCAGATGATCCTGAGGCTGAGGATTTTGCTGAAACTAAAAATTGATGGGTTTAAAACAATAGCATAAAACAGATGTAAATTTTCTTTATACAACTTACTTAATATTGACATCTGAGAATTACCAACTAGGGCTTCCACATCTTTGATAACATTTTCAAGTATGTAACGCGCGATTTTTTTGCCATCTATAAAATATCGAGTAAAAAGTTTGATCCTTCGAAAGGAAGTATTTACAATTGGAAATTGTACTAACTGAAAACACTTCTAAATAGTATCTTTTGAGGTTCTTTTTGTTTTTTCATAAATTGCTAACTAACCAGAGAGCACAGAGCGAGAGATAAGGTGCTTTAATATGCTGCCAGTCAACGTCTCTTCTGGACTAATTATTTCCCCGATTATTCGACGTTTTATCCAATCTGCACTTGTTTCCTCCGTTAGTTCCTGTGTAAATAAAGATTTTTTTCTATCATATTAGAATATTATTTCATGGCTCCGGGCACAACGTGGACAAAGTCTATCAAGCTGTTCAAGTACTCGATTCAAAAAGTAGTAATTTACTTCGACCAGCTGGTCAGGTTCTGTTAACCGTTCCTCCTCCACTTCCGCTGTTTTGTCACTTTCACCTGCAGCTGTTGGCTCTGTCGAGGGTGTTTTTCGTTCGATGGGTGGTAGCTCCAATATCTTGTTGTAAATAGCAGCGTGTGCATTTTTTAGGTAGCTAGCCTGCCGCTCAAGCATTCTCTTTCTCACTATTTGTTTGTCGACGTCAGGGAGTACAAAGTTGTAAATCATATCAGAAACCATTTCTTGTTCAGCCAAACCTTGAGCACTGTATGTGAAGAAAGAATACTTCAGCTGTACGGATATTATTAAATATATATTGTAACTTGATCCATTGATACTTACGGATTCATTGTTAATATGAGTTGTTTAATTACTAGTTATGTAATACAAATAAAAACCTGTATACATATATGTGCATACACATATTAAAAATTTGAATTTATTACTTCGTATTTGCCTGCACGTACTGTTCATTTGCATATTGCAGTGTCTTATCCACTTTATCAGCCGTCTCTAGGATATACTGCTTTGCTTCAGCGTCTGAGACCCACTCGATGCCTTCCTTTATTATGTCTTCCAAGTAAAGTTCGACTGTGTCTTGATTTACCTTCACCATTTGCCTGAACATTTCATCGCATTCTCTGCGACGTTGTTCTTCCAGATGCCTCCTTCCAGCCTCTTCCGCCTCCCTCTTCGTTCTTTCACGTTCGGCAAGCAGAGCGAAAGCGTGCGCTTTACGCTCATCTTTCAGTCGCACCAACTCCTTTGAAAATTTTATTAATATTCGACAAATGCAAACAAACTAAAGTTCACTTTCAAACTTCATACTTTGCTCAGGTAGTCCAACATTCCGGACAACGTCATGCCTTCCAGCATGTTTAATATTTCGTTCAACCGATCTTCCTGCAGCGTTCTGTGATTTTCGCTTTGCTGAAGCTCTATAACGTGCCGTTTTTCCATTTGTCGTAGTTTCTTGGTGTCTGATTGAAGCCAATGCGTTGACTGAAGTTCCTCAATCAGTTCTCTACACCTATCTCGTCCCTCGAACATCTAGTGTCACGGAGTGATACATAATTATGCCAAGTCAATCGAGTTTGATGGTATTGGATTTCTCACAATAGTTACAAAACTCACAACGCATTGAATCGCTCTTCCAGTAACTAACGTTTGAATCAATACAGCTGCCCGTTCCTGACTTTCATTCACGTTACGCTCGTTTGACAGTTTTGGGGTGATGGGCATAGGTGGAAGTTTGTATCTACGTTTCATGAAGCTGGTATTTTTATCCGGCTTGATGTCCATTCTAATCGATTTTAATTCAGCATGAAGCTTTCTCAATTTTTCTTCGTTCCATCTAGTCTCTCGCACACAGAGTTCATGTGCCTTTTGCTTCGGTTTAACTGCCTTCAACTCAGAATATGTAGGCAGCAGTACGTACTTATCATTTTCATCTGCATCTGTTACAAGAAAATACAGAAATATCACTTTTAGTCTTGTGGATATTGGAAAATGGGGTGAATTGGGGACAGTTTATTTATTTATTTTTTTTGCTTAATGAATTATTGCTAAATTTTTATCTTTGATTGCACAATTTAGAATAAATGTAATACGTTCGCCTTCTTTTTCGTGAACATATGACCTGCACAAGGTGCTAAACTAATTTTCAATTGTCCCTGATCCACCTTGTTGAATCCCTTCTACAGTACTTGTAATTTGTTGAGTTACAAACCGGGAACATTCTTATCATCTAGTATCCTTCTGTTAATGATCTCGTGATAGTTCTTGGCACTTTTTTTCAACTTGAAAATCGAGTCACCAAGACCTCTCGCTGCGCTGCACTTTTTTGCCCATTTATTTTGACCACCGTGATATTTTACCGTCAATTTTCTTAGTTCTCGTCCAAGTTTTTGCCTGATATTTCTTATCTCCATATCTCGCCTTTTGTCTATCAAATCTTCAACTCTCTGGTACCGATCCCCTATGCTTTTCTCCCTCGCCGCATCCTTCAGCTTTGCATATTTTTCCATCAATTCCATTCGTGTGTCCATCATAAATTGAATCTCCTTAAAAACCCAAATGTCCACTAAGAATCCAAGGGCCGCAAGTGTCACGAGATTCGTGAGGTTTGAATTTGAAATGCTTACGGCTTCGCGAAACGCCCAGTCATCAATTTCCATTGCTTCAATTATAGTCGTTCGTGTTTTGATGTTAGTCGCGTTATCCATTGGAGGGAGTATCGCCTCCCAAGCTCTTTTCATTCTCATTCTGTTTATGATCTCCACCTCGTGCATTCCTGCTGGCAATCCATGACCCCAACTCAAATGGGCAATGGTCAGAACTTCAGGGTTCTCGTCTATGAGACATAAGGACAAACAATCAGCTCCAATCCGTACGCCAACAATTCAATGATCATTTTCGTAAGAGCCAACATACCTGGTCGCACTTTGTAAGGAGGTGTCCACGGAGACGTTTGTGCCTCGCTTTCTCTGTAGTCTGTTTGTGTTTGCTTAGTCTGTGTCCTATCTGGCAAATGGCAACAGCGTACCGCCGCATCTTTCATAGCTTTTTCCATATTGTCATATTCAAGATTCATGTGAAATCGCATTGTAGGAACAGCTGGCTTTAAAAACGGCATAACTGGTCTTCGGTAAAACAAGTGTCTGTGTTGTCCATTGATATCAATACGCTTTGGTGGGTCTAAATTTGCCCTGTAAATAATAATTTTAATCATCGGCGAGTCACTGCAAATAATGAAAAATAGCATACTCTGCAGCCAATGTGTTGCTTAGCCATCAACATACTGTAAATGATTCCTACTTCAACTGCAAGCTACTAACTTTCATATAAACTTGCCGAATACGAGCTTCGTAATTCATCTGTCCCAATGCGCAGAATGGTTCAGATCGGATTTTTAGCAGATGGTCGGGATACTTTAGTTGATCATAAGATACAGGTGGAAAATTTTCACAAGTTCTCTATGCAGATGACATAAAATTAAACGATTATGTACAGTGAGCATCTTGATTTGGGTAAATCTATGACGCACATACAACTCACATACAAACAGGTACGTTTCGCAGCTATGACAGCTGCCTTGAAGTGGTCTTTAGCACTACATACAGTATATACTGGATCTAAAGTATTCCACATGACAGACATTAGTAAGTGCTTAAAGACATTTTCATCATGTATTTACTTACCGTACAAATAGTCATAAGTCCGCGTTAAGGGCTGTCGATTTGTCCGCGTAGACATTGTGAGATTTTTTTTTAAATTTAAATTCTCTCCTGAACTTTTAAAGAACGTATCGCAAGTGTGACAGACAGTAGTAGACAGATGGTCACATGATAATGTTCTGAATAGTTGTACTTGTCACTTTGTATAAAACAGAACCATGGCAACAGAATTGATTTCTACTCATCGCCAGTCTCCATATTCCCTTCAGATTCCAAATTTTTGTAGAGAAATACAAAGAAACTGCTATGTTGCATCGGATGATAATTCTTTATTTGCTTAAAAATAATGTATACATCAGTTTATTCATATTCAAACTTTTAGTTTTCGAATATACTATCAACAATTGAATCTTGAAGTATAGGCATTATGTTGCATTACTTTAAAATGGGTTTATCATGTGTCGTAATTAAAGAGAAAGATAGGTGTCTACATGCGATTATCGGTTTAATTTTTTTTTTATGTCGTCAAAAAATTCTATAACGGCACAGCTTGTATTCCTTATCACACGGACTAAAGATAATGATTATAACCATTGACGCAGGACTAGCATTCACCGATGTATTATATGTAGAGTTAAATAAGAAGAAAATATTTTCAATGCTAACAATTTTTGATTATGCGATATACATTGAAAGAATTATTTCATATAATTTCGTAGAACTTTTTTTTTCTTTCTTTTAATGTATACATACAATTATGCATAGTATCAGATTTCAAGAAGCTGGTTTTCTCAGGGGTTTGAAATACCCGTTTGTCGAAGGCCCCAAATGCTGAGGCCAGCTTTGCTGCGACGATATACTTCTGCAAGTCTGTCCTGCCAGCATATCTTCAGGACAAACGCATTCTAATTTCATTCTGTAAATTGTCATTTGACCTAGGGGTATTTTCACGTTCTCTCTATCAGTGCCTTCTTGAAGTATCTTGTAATCAATGCCACGTTCTGCCAGGCACTCAAGTATCGTCTGTGTTCGTTCTTTTTTAGTATTCTTCCCACGAGAACCAGGCGATGTAGATTCTTTTCTTTTTCTATGAATACAGTCCAGGTCCTGTTGAAGCAGGATAACAGAGGCATCAGAAGGCGGCAGCCATGACGTTAAAAACACTAAATCAACTGAATTTGAAGGCTTTCCAATTCTCTCCAAAGAAGGCAACAATATGCCAGTAGGCGGTTGTCTTTGTACACCATCCACATATTCGTTCTGAGAATCAACAAGTTTTGCTTCTCTCTTTGATTTGATTTTGTTGTTGTTATTATTATTCAGAAAAATTTGTCGGTTCTTCATTGATTCCCGTTTAAATATCTTCTCAATGTTCGCATCTTCTTCATTATTTTTTGTTACCTTGGAAAATATGTCCCTCGTCACCCAAGAATCCTTCGCTCTCACCTCATTCACGACTACTTCTACTTTTTCCATACCGTTTGGCTCTTTTGGTCTCTCAATGATTTTTGCTATCCAGCCTGGTTGATCGCTAGAATTTCTTATTTCGGTTACATCGAGAATTGATACATTCAGAACAGATCCTTTATGGAGTAGGCGTGCTTCCACAACTTTGCCAGCATTTTTGTCACTTGAAGATTGATGCTCGTTTTTTTTGGGCAGTAGTTCATGATTTGGCCGCTTGTTTATTTTGAAAAATCTTTCATACTTCCGGCTATTTTGTAAATTTCCGACAGCTATTTCTTCTTGACCTTGAATTCCCTCAGACTTATTTCTATTACCATTGATACTCCGCTTCTGTTGAGTGTCAGCAGAACTGTCCAAGTTTACATCAAATTCCGGATAGCTCAGGCTTTCCTCAACGTTTGTTGTCCGATTGTACTTGTTGTTCTCGGTTTGTCCATTTGTATAATCCATATTCGGGTCTAATTCATTTTTCACATTGTCCGTATAGTTACCGATTTTTGTAGTATCAATAAAATCGCTGCGCTGTTCGCGGATTCCGTTACCTTTTTCTACATCAATGTCATGGTTTGATTCTTCATCGTAAAGATCGTAATCTTTATTTTCATCATACCATTTGTTGGTGTCTTTCCAATCCTCATCAGAATCAAAATCTCCAGACACGTTGGTTTCAGGGTTGTTACCAACATTGGCAATGCCTGCTTTGAGATCTTGGAAATCATTACCAAGTTTCGAATTCGGATAATAATTGAATTGATCTGCAAAAATATCATTCTCGGCATTCTGGGAGTTGCTCGACCCGACGCGACGGCTTGGGTGAGTTCTCAGCGATCTTTCAGTGATGGATGAAACGCCAATTTCTGGATTAGGTCCGTCATAATCTGGGTGCATTTCTGAATATTTCTCAGCCTCCTTTCGGGGATCAATGGAATTATTGTACTCCAACTTTTTCCATTCATCAGAAATATATATTGGCAGCCCAGGAGGTGCAGTGTGCTGACTTAATGCCAACAATTTAGTAGACAGTGTGGAATTGAATCGTAACTTGCAGAGATCTGCTCCCATTCGAGAAGAGAATGACGTAGTTTTGAGAAACTCGAACACGCTTCTGTCTCCTTCATGGTTCAAACAGTCGGCTGACCAGTGTAAGAACCAGTCATTGCCATACCCATCAACGGTAACAGACAATCCTGAAATTTGACCACTCATACTGTCTTGCAGTTCGTTTTCTAACAATGGTTTACCGCTTTTTCCATCCAAAATTGTGGCCACTGCATAATAATACACTGGAAATCCTGGCCCAAGTTGGTGCTTCACCATAAAATCTGGAATTTCATCGTCATTGTAATAACCGGGAATCGGACTACTAATTACTTCTGAATTTGGAACTGTGTAGTTCCATATCTGCTCAAATGATCGCCCATCATAAGCGGTAATCGTGGAATTGAACTTGGCTACTATGATATCTTCTGTACCATCTCCTGTTATATCTGCAAGGACAGGCTGTGTCAAGATACCTTTTTTCGAGTCATGATATAGTTCTTTCAGCTTCTGTAAAAAATGTCATAGAGGTCATATTAAATCAAATATGGAAAGTGTGAATGATAATTTATTTATATTGTTCATATTGCTTGGCATACTGACTGTAACAAAGCCAGTTTTTATTTCTTTCTTAATTCGATACCAATAGTGTCACATCAACAAGTGGGAAACATGATTGCTAACCAGTCTGATTAAGAGAAGTTGTCACTCTTTCGCACTTTATTTTTGAGTCAACTATGAACAGCTACTATTGATACAAAAATATTTATAAATAACCATTGATTAAGTGGCCACAAGTTACTAATTTTATCTTGACGTGAAGTTTTGGAAATTGAAAAATAATCTGTAAATGTTCAGCTTAACACGTTTTCAAA
Organism: Neodiprion lecontei; assembly: GCF_021901455.1. NCBI lineage: Eukaryota > Metazoa > Arthropoda > Insecta > Hymenoptera > Diprionidae > Neodiprion > Neodiprion lecontei. The sequence continues at coordinate 22,081,509 of NC_060262.1, forward strand.
CAATAATTTTGAAACCATTCGTAGAATTTTTATGAAATTTAATAAGTTTTCGCAGGAACTGGAACGATTCATGTCCGACTTAGACTCTGTAAGTTATAAATTAATGATGTATTGAAATTTGATAAAATTACAAAAATTGTACCGAGAAAAGAACTTGCAGTGATGGCATGAGTTTCTAGTTTCGACAAAAAGTACATGTGTGTTGAATCTGAAACCATCAGTTCTTTTTGTTTCACATAATTCACAACACCATGATATAAAAAATGCAGGCTCCTCGAGAACTCTGATACCTAATGGATGTGTCACAATTTTAAACAATTAGAGACAATTTTTCAGGTTCAAAACTTTCAACGAAGATATAAATAGTATTTTCTATCTATATCTGGTTATTTATTTATTTTTGAGCGAATCTTCTTGTATCGATAATAACTATTCAAAGTTAATTTGAAAAATCAAGTATGCAAAGGTGAACACCTACCAATGCGTACAAGTGTTTAATTTCCACAACATTTTTACTTACAAATTCTGCGTAAAGGTCTGAAAATGAAGCGACGTATAGTCCTCCTAGCTGTTCGTGGCTTCCTGTAACTATGACGAGTATTCTTTCCCCGTCTGGGTGGACCAGAGTCTGTGGGGCAAGGAACAACTGTTCCTTGTTGTTTATAGCAATTTTGTGAAGAATGTCCCCAGTTTTCCCAGACACGACAACAACATTACTGGATCTCTTGGTACCTATTTGCATCGTATGAGCAGCAATAATATCTCCGACCTCATCACCGTCTATATCAGCCATGTAATTAGCATCATAAACATCTAGGATTCTGTGATGGTCGGATTTATCGAAATCTTGAAGCGGCAATGCCCATATCATAGAACCGTCTCGCCCGCTTATAGCGCGCATTGTCCCACCTCGGCCAGCTGCGATGCAGTCTTTAATCTCGTCACCATTGACGTCCATAGAACAATCCAGGGAAAATATTACATGCCAAGACCAGTGCGTCCATATTGTCTCCCCGGTCGTTCCATCCAGAGCAAGGACTCCACCCAAGCATTCAGTCTGACCTCCAAAGTATACGTTGCACACGTACTGAGGAGCTTCAATGTCACTTAGTCCTAGAAGTGATTCGTGAATGTTGGTATCGTGAAGGCGGGTACAGAGGATTATATGGATGGTTATTTTAAACACATTTTATGTCAGATCATGAAGTGTAATACAAATATGAAATAAAGGGTGAAAAAAATAAGTAACAGTTGACTTAAGATTATTGCACTTCAATAAATTGATAGTATGTAGGATCTTTGAATATATCGATTAATCCTGTGCTCTTTTAAGCATGGTTTTACTTACAAGCAAACGAACTAAAGATACAGACAACGGAACTGAAATAATGCAATCTGTAAAATAAACATAACAAAATTAAAATATGTCTTTACACAGTGAAATATGATTATCAGTGTCAGTTTTAAACCTGTACTGAAGGCGACAATGACGTCGTCGATATTGTCGCCATTAGCATCTAGGCTTCGCAGAGGAGCTTCTGATGTCAATTTGGGTAAAGACCTGGTCCAGACAGTGCTTGCAGAAAGTGATGTACAAGCGGCGATATCAAGTTTAGGAACCTTGGGTTTAATGCCTCGTGCAAGCCAGTTCTGTAGAAATGTTAACGGGACAGGAAATACACTGACGGCAAATATGACCAGGGTGATTAGTCCTAAGAGAACGAGCAGCGCTATACTTCCATAGCAGCAGGGAACCAACAGTGCTTTACAATTTGGTCTTCTCCTATCTGTTTGTCTACTTATTTTGCATTTTCTACGGGGTGCCATTAACGGCCTTTTGACTCCTCCTTCGTCATCTATCTTCAGACCTCCGTTTCTTCCATCTCTTATGAACACCTCGTCATCAACGTCACTTAGATCCTCATCGTCCAAACTGTCGCGTACAGCCAACCTGGGCAATGTTGGGTACACAGGCGACATGATTGGCCCTAGAGTGAAAATAATTTTGTGTGTTGTTATGTACAATGTGACTATGTATTGCATGTAATATATGCAGAATATACCCTATTTTGTTGGAATTGGCAGCTGATTTCATAAAGATTAATATAACCCTTGTATGTACGTACATGCGTAAAATATCTTTCATAATTTTTCTTACCGAATCTAATTGAACCACTTCTGAGAAGTCAATCTACTCTATCAGGCCGAAAAAAGCTTCCACCGCATATGTACAGACGACGTTAGGACGGCTGAGTGACGATGTATCAGGAATGACAGGTGTCGGGTTTTGTATTTTTACGCACTATTTAGTTTGTTGTCACCTCAAATTAGGCTTGTGACACGGCCCTGGAGGGCGCAACGTCACTGGAAGGAAACCATAAATGTGTTCCAAACATTCGTAACATCAACCAAATGTATGTATCTGCTGGTCGTGAAAACTTAAAATAGATTTCGGAACACACCCAACCCGCGGATAATCGAGTGAATACTGAATACTTTCAACTTTGTTAACCGTCGGCGGGCATGCATTGAACTGATAAAGTGTTGCAGTCGAAAAAAATGATTGTTGTACGATATTTTGCCTGTTTTTCTATATTTTTCGTGTTATCGTCAATCCACGGCGTTCTCGGTGGTGATGGAGGCTCGCTACAGCTAACCGAAGACAACTGGAATAAAATATTGGTCGGAGAATGGATGGTGGAATTGTGAGTGTCGAACAAACATTCATCCGCTAGACAGGACACGTTACTAGTGTAACACACATGCATATCATCGATATATCTTATTGCGTGTAAAAAATCACCCGGCCCCCGGTTTTCGCTTATATTTACTACGACGTGTACTTATTTTTTGATTTTTTTTCGCCCACGTCGAGGCTCTGAAACTGAATTGTTGAAAATTTGCGGTGACCGCATGACTACCAACGCCCGGTTTTTCAACCTCCTCGTATATCGCTTTTACCGCTATCTCGGCGCCATGCCCTGTCAGTTACCACGTTCTATGAGTCATGTAAAATCCGTCCGAACAATTCTTTCTTACCCTACAAATGAATTTAATAATTTTCAAGTTAACAGCGGTTTTTAATATGTAGGAACTTGTTTTGTTTTAGAGGTTAGGTTAAGTTGCCAAAAATTGAATTCGGTGTTATGCGCATCTATGGTAGGTTAATTATCTATTCAATGCAAATACGTTTCTCGAATAGTTTCCTCCTAATTTCAGTTACGCACCTTGGTGTCCGGCATGTAAAGCACTGGAGCCAGTTTGGGAGAGTTTTGCCTCCTGGAAAAATGATCTCGGCATTCGGGTTGGCAAAGTAGACGTCACAGATTCACCTGGACTTAGTGGACGATTTATGGTTACTGCCCTACCGACAATATTCCAGTAGGTTGTTCACGCCATAAAAAACGAGAATTTGTATTTTATAGGCACATATTAACTATATGTTGCTTCATAGAAAAATGTATACTAACATGATACAGGCTACCGAAAATGAATGTATTTGTTAGGTAAAATGTTGGAAGGAATTTGTGAAGAAATCAAAACATTATTTGATCCGACTCTATTACTGAATATGTGTATTTTATATATGATTATTGATCATAAATCTGGTCATCTATACTTCGAATTCATTTTCAATTTTTAGCGCAAAAGATGGTATATTTAGGCAGTACAAAAGTCCACGAGACAAGGAATCCCTCATATCGTTTGTCAAGGACAAAAAGTGGTTACAACTTGAGCCTATTTCCAGTTGGAAAAGCCCAAACTCTATCCAAATGTCTGTAATCAGCTACTTTTTCAAACTATCACAAATATTGAGGGTGAGTAATTTATTTGCATGATTCAGTTTGGCTATTTTTGTACTGCGTATTGATAATTCACTGAAGCCCTGGTTTGAGTCCTATCAATATTGAAAATATTTGCAACATCTGCACTATGAGAAATTTTCTGATTCTAAAAAAAAGGCCTTCAGGAGTGCAACAAATTTGAAGTTTACGAATTTTTTTACCACTTTGGCCAACAGACTGAATTATCTGCAATCGTTTGAATCTGTCGTTTATAGGGAATGCATAACAAACTGATGGAAGACTATGGCCTGCCTACTTGGGGTAGCTATTTGATCTTTTCAATTGCTACAATAATCCTTGGCGCCATTCTAGGACTTGTAAGTATACATCGGATGTTGTTCATCACATTGATAACTTTGAGGCTGATAGCTAAACTGTATTGAGTAAATCATTGTATATTCCAGTTCATCGTTTGCCTGATCGATTTTATATATCCGCCAAAACCAGTCTCATATCCTAGTAAGAAAAAAGAAAAGGATGGGTCTGGCGGTTTTATGCAGGAAAAGAACGAAGGTGACGAAGAATTGGTCGAAAACGTTAAGGATGATTTGGTCGATGAAGATGCAAGTGGATCTGATGCTCAGGAAGAAGATAAGGAGGAAGACGAAACAAAAAGCGTACCCAGCAGCCCGAACGTACGCAAACGAAAGCCACGCAAGGCTGACTAATTATATCTCATAGCATTTCAGAAAAGAAGTATTACCATCTTTAAAGGACGGCTAGGAACCGCAATACTATTGACTAATAATGCAGAAGTTTTTTGCGAATCTTTTTTCATAAATCGTAACGTAACTCGATAACCCATTTTGCATGTATGACCGATGAATCTAGTGTTGCTAGAGTATTTCGGCAATGGAGTGCGAAGGTTTTTTGTCAGGGTATTGAAAATAATCTTATTTAGAGGTTTTAATGCACGTATCTTGTCATCTGTTCTTAGTTGATTGTTGGCATTATCATTGACAGTCTTTTCTTGTGTTGTTCCACTACTTTATAGGTAAAATGAAAAATGTGTACGTTAGACATTTGGTCATTCTTTATTAATAACGACTTTTCTCGGGAATATTTTTTAAATATAACGAAAATTATTTTTATAATTTGCAATTAAATACAATGTTGTAAATTACCGATTGCATTCATCTCGAAATTCATACAGCAAATTTTCTCGGTCAACAAAATCTACCAATGTATGCGCCCGTGATTATAATGCTATTATAAACTGGTTAACCATACTGTGAAAGGGATCCAAAAATTAATATATTATAATTATAATTTTTCTGTAATTACAGTGAGGGTGATAAAATTCAGATTAACATTAATTATGGTTTTGTGCTCTCTGCATACTCCGTATTACATAATACGGAACATTTACACTGTATACCAAGGTGAAAAATTGTACATACATGAATGTCGGGAGGATCCGATATACGTTGTTTATTCTTGCCTGTTCTACTTATTCTGGCCAAATTTGCCTGTGTCGGTTAGATAGAAATGGATAGAATTTCTTTTAGATTCCAATCGTGCAATTAATTATTCCTTTTATGTTTAGAAGGAAAGTTATAATTTCGCGTGGAGTTTTGATCGCAAGAAACAACATACATATATTGATATTAGTCTTCCGTATATTATCACGCGCAGTGTTGGTATGAGTAGTTACATTGATTGTGTCAAATATGCATAGTAGTAAGAGACGAGCGTTAATATTTAATACACAAACTAATGTAAGTTTTCTTCCTTTAATTTAATTTCTAATTTCGCACAGTTTACGACGATTTTCAATTAGGTAGGATGTTTTATACTGCCGTATTATTTTCACATTTCTTGATATACGATGATATTGATATTATAAATATCCTACTACTTCGATTACATTCCTACTGAATGAAATTATCCATATAAAAATATGACGTATGGTTGAATGAAAAACGAGTGATATTGATGAGTTGAATTATTGAGAAATGTGTAATGTGCAGGGTAGCCAAAAGCTCTGTAATACTAACTGCCTAAATAAATATATAGATATACAAGGGTGTATCCCAATTTACATTTTTTATCGAATACATTAATTCTCAGTGAATACTACGCATTTTTGGTTGATGAAAAAAATTGAAAATTCATGAAATCGTCACTGATCAAAGAATCGATCAAAATAAGTTCGCCTGACTGTATGCAATACGAATAACACTACAATATGCCTTATTGTATGCAAACTACTCGACACCATTCAACACTAACTAATAACACATATTTCAATGGCTGTTTTTCGGAAGTATCAGTTTTCATGCATGCTTTATATAAGGCGTTCACTGAATTATGGCACCTTTCGCAATCGAATATGGACGAGATAATTTTATCGTTAAGCGGCACCCTCTGCGTCCTACCTTGCACGCGCAACTTAATCCGGCAAGCGGTAGGTACGTAAAGTCGACAGAACTGATGCTACCCTAGCTCACCGCCTTTGCCCAGATAATGCAGAATCGAATATTATCATGCCTATGGAATAACGAATGGGAACAGACTGAAATTTTCAAATAACCCCGTATGGATGCCATGTATTTTTCAACTACGAAAATTTATTTGAGCCAAATTCAGCAAAGTGAATCTATCTCCATCGATTGGACAATAATAATGTTATCTGATTTAATAAAAATAATTAATGAAGATATATAATAGTTCCTATAAGTACTTGAGATAATTTCTGTCCATATATTATGTTTAATATTGAACTCGCACCTTTAACTGAAGATGATAATATGTATCTTCAGTCAACGCTCATATCATCATTCCGAAAGAAGATGCAGCTGACACATAAAAATAATTTCTTGACTGACGTTAGATTTCCGTGGTTTCTTACAAATTCTTATAATAAAAACAGTTCAAGAAAAAAATACTGGGAATTTTGTGCCGAATAAGCAATTGAAATTCAACTAATATCTCCGAAAAATCGAGTTCTTCAATGAGTAGCGAGTGAAACTTTGGAATTTTACAATTCGACGATTTTACTGTGTCGATTGCGAAAGGTCAAACGGGGGAAAAAGATGTTGGCATTGCCACTCTAAATTGCCAAAGGTATGTGCACTTTGTTGACTTTAATTAAGTAACGAAATTCATCTAAAAGAAAAATGTATTTACGTGGAATTCACTGACTAAACTAGAGAAAACCGAAACTATTATGAATCCACATGCGTTACACATTATCACAGCATGAGTTTTATTGACAATGAGCAACGGATAAAATTGTCATTGGAAAAACTGCAATATGTTATTATTTGACCAGTGAAAATAAATTCACTCGTTTCCACACCACCGCAGGCGGTAGAGCACCCGGCGCGTTTTTTTTTATTACGTGGTATCCCCAGTAGGCCTACTCCACGAAGAATACTTGCAAGATCGATGTTACGTTCTTCGAAACATTGCAAATGAATTTTTTTCACATCTTAATTATGCTAAATTGTTTCCCAATCAATTTGTACTCGCGGAAATTCGCAGTTTGTACGAAATTTTTCAGTTCATATAACCCGCTGACTATTTATTATCGATGAAAGATGACTGTTTTAATTATGGATGAAAGATGATTATTTTGATTATGGATGAAGGGTGATTGTTTTGATCTTATATGCGAACGCCAATTGACTTTGAATGTTAGCGCAAGGGTTTTTTCCGTATGAGGTATCAGATAATCACTAGAATGGAGAACCTGGTAAATACGCAAAACAATCCACAACTAGACCAATATCGAAAATACGAATCGCTGTAAGACGTTGGCATTTACCTACCGGAAGACGATGTAGGAATCTTTGAAGAAATGGAAACAAATCGAAGTAAAATAAGCACAACGACCAAAATACGACAGAGCTGTATAATTCTACAGTGGAATACAAGCCAAACATGACCTATGAGCGATTCGATAAAAAAAACTCTTACACTACAACGATCGCAATAAAAGACCGTTAAACCAATATAAAAAAAATACAGCTGAATAAATTTTACTACATTTTGTGATCATGATGATTCTGAACCACATTGCTAAATCTGTGTATCGATGAAAACAGATGATTGACCCTGAACCAGACCTAAACCAGACCTAAGCCTCAAGAATGAAACGTTAATTTTTCAATACAGTCAACAGAACTCAGTTACCTGGAAAAGATAAAAATACAATTAGTGACATATGTCGATACAGACAAAAATATACTGAGCTGAGGTAAGTGAAAAATATAATTAACGAAAAACGAGGCAAAATAATTGGTTGAAACAAACATATAATTTGTTTAGCTGAAACAGGCAAGAGGTTTGATTAGCTGAAAGGGACAAAGGTTTTATTAGCTGAAACAGACGAAGGTATGGTTAGCACCGTCACATAAGTTCATACACTGACAAAAAATGGGTAAGAACCAACATGATATTCGCTTTAACATTCATTGCGTCGTTTATCAATTGTATCGACGAATACAAAACATTCTAAATTTTTTGAATCAACATCCTTTTCTGCTTTGAGTTATTAAAGTGAATATCTTTTTGGAAACATTTTATGGGTCTCAGTGCATTTGTTAAGAAATCGGTTTTGTTGCCCTGAAACAGAAAATAATACGATCAGTTAAACGAGTATTTCTGTACGTTTCAGATATATTTCATAAATATTTACGCTACGATTTTTCACTATCAGTATACACTACCGAGATTTTTGTTCCTACGCGTTGAGCGCCGGATTTCAAATGCCGCGGTTTCTCTCATAACTGAAAGGTATCAAGTCCACGCGCAAAAGGCGTCGTTGAACTTGAAAATCTTATTATTCGTTAAAAAGTTGCCTGAAGAACTGAAACATCAGCACGTCGAGAGTGCGCAACTTTTTATATACTGTTTGCAAAATCGACGTGCAAAAAAACGTGCCCAATTTCAATTATTAATTTACGCGCATGAAGCTGCGTCAAATTCTTGTTATCAATTTAAGCGCATGAAGCTGCGTCGAATTCTCGTTCTTAATTTACGCGCATGAAGCTGCGTTCAATTCTCGTGATTAATCTACACGCAATAAGGCGCGACAGATTAAACTGTAAAAAAATTTGTATTTTCTGGGACTTGTCCCAAAAATTCTGTAGAAACCCAATCCGCATCTGCATCTTTTAGATACCAGATACATTGCTATGCGGATTGTTGTTCTCAGATTACAAATCAAATTGAAATTGGGAGGGAGGTTGGAGGGCATGCATTATTGTGTGGCGTGACGGTCGGCGGTCCTCTTCGACGCGAAGTCTTCGAGCTCAGCATCTCTCCCCATCTAGCGTACCACGGAACGCGATAAATGGTCCAGAGATGCGTTTTGCCCATTCAGACGATCACAGAGATTAATCGAATGGAATAACGATCGGTGATGACTAAATAATCGAATTGGATAACGATTGAAAAATCGTTGCAAAGTGACAAGAAGTGGGAAATTTAATCTCGTTAATACTCAAATGTTTACAAATGGTCGACAGACTCGAATGTGGAGTCTTTTGGGAAAATGTCTGTGATCGTTTGACGCTGTGGATTACAAAAGTTAGTAGCATCACGGTACATCGCGACCTTCCTAACCTCGCCTGTTTCCCAACGAACCCACCCAACGGAAAAGAGAGATTCACACACTCATGCATAAACCCCGCGACGGATCCCAAAACGTCCACCTACCTACCCGGTTACCTATATTCGACCTAAACGATTCTCCATTTTTTCCAACACACATCATTCTTCATCATTTGCGCCGTGGTCACTGACTTACATTTTCATTGGTTACCTGTTGGGAGCAAAATGTTTTTGTATCGTAGTCTGCCTACTCAGAATACAGTATCGCGGTTGTATCCCGCCAACTCTAATATTGCATTTGTTATTTTAGTAAATGTTGGCAGACTATCGGTACATTAACCTTTGGTAAAATTGATTAAAACATCCTGAATTCTAATTAGCATTTTTCTAAGCGAGCTAAGCCTGCAGTTGATCAATACTTGTTGGCTGTTAAAAGATTGAAAATGATATATAAGATGCAAATTGATTTTGAAATTTAACAATAATGTGGATAATTGAATACTTTTGAAACCTCAGGTGAACCCACCACTTAAACGGCATCATCGGTAAATTCAAACGTAGATTATTACATCAGTTACGAAACACAATTCGATCTCGCGAGTGCCGAGTAAGCGATGGTTGCCTGTCGCGATGCTCATTCCACTTTTAGCAACGTGTAAAATTTCTAATTTGAAGTAAGCTACGCTAAATTGCATTGCGAGAAATGATGATTCCACTGAAAGTCAAGCACGTTGCGATTGTGAATGAGCCTATCCATGTAGCTAAGAAATCGAAGATTTGTGTGACAATTGTTACCGCCACGCCACGTGACAAAGGAATCCCAGGGAAATACCCGTAACCTAACACATGCAAACTCACCAACGTTGCCGAGAAATGGAAAAGTTACTCGGAAGTCTCTGCTTAAATCTGTGAAAAACAAAACACGACACTTGAATTAATTTAGGAAATTGGCTTTTCAGTTTTCAAATTAATTATTACTGATGTCTTGTTTCATATTTACGAATTCGTTCGGCTTTAAATGACCACCGTGAACTATCAATCAATAATTAAAATAAGTATTGTTACCTCGACTGTGGGCTGTTCCACACTTTCACATGCAGTAGTTGCAGCATCTCAGGTTTATCGGTGAAGCGACGCACTTTTCACATCATTCACATCTTCACTAGTCTCTTATAGTTCAAAAGTCCGCACCGCAATAACACTCGGATTCTACACTCAGTTTTTGTGCTACAGCTGTCTGTTTGAACCGAGTGAATAATCTTGCTAACAATGCAATAGCGCATTTGCCGAAAATAAGCCATAAAAATATTAAAATTGACACACGACGCACAGAGACAAAACACACATCACTAAAATCTGAAGTTACACAACAAACAATGAAAACTCGGGACACAAAATTCACCTTCAATGTTCGCAGGATGTTTTTACTTTAGTAACTCGGTTTTTTGTTAGGTTATACACGGCTCCTCGTGTATTGTTCACAGACAAGTATGTTGGAAATGCACTTGAACCACCGGTCGGAATGTTGAACTGATGCCGAGGACGGATGATCTCAGTTCGATTGCTCGGAGACGACTGATTCTGCTCGGCGCTCCCGCCCTCTCTCCTGATCTTCCCGTGGAGTGGGGGTAGTTGCACCCGCCACCTAGCTGTTTTTCCTCTCCCGTTCCCCAACCCGCGCACGACGATCACGGAAGAGCGACAGAGAGGGGGGGAGAATTATTATCTTCTATCCTTTAGAGAATCGATTCAAATCTGTTCACGGGACGCTCACGCCGTTGCTTACGCTCTATTTTATATATCCATAGTCTCACGGCCGGGTGTAAACACCACGCAAGCTACGCGCAACGCGATCTAATGTTTACAAGACTGCCGTAACGTGCGCCGTCAGGCGAAGTATCACTTCTCCGACCACTTACGGCGTTGACTGAAGATATGTAAAGACTGATAGTCTTATGGGACTTTTCGTAATCAAAAATGAACGAGATAAACACATCGTGAAGCGGCGTCCTTTGCGTAGTATTTACGCGAGTCTCCTTTTCTTAGGACGCCCAGCAGCACAGACGCTCGATCGCAATCTCACCCCACTCACTATCCTTGGACCGGTAAACACACCGGCTTGCAACCCGCCGCATGCACATTTTTCCACACAATTATGTAATACAATGTAGCAGTGTCGGACATATTTTAGTTTCAAACTAAAAATCACAATTGACAGCACTCATTTTTAATTACGCTACTAAAATTAAATTTTTCACAAAAATTCTCAATTCGAGTTTTTGAATTGAGAAATTGAAAGTAATTGCAATAATACGAATTTGCTCATTGAAGAAGATGAATTAATTCTCAATTAAATTATTCCAATTATCGAAATAAAGAACTGATTCTTTATTCATCGTTTCGAATCACGAGAGTGAAAACAAATTCCCAGTATAATTTTTCGAATTAAGAAATAAAAAATAATTCCCACTTCAATTTCTTGGAGTACAAAAAAATAATCACAAATCTAATTTTATGAATCAAGAAATAAAAAACAATTCAGAATTGATACTTTACTTCTTCATACAAGTAGATACTGGCTTGCCTATCAACGCTAATCTGTATTTTCTATGTAAAAATGAATTTTATCCCGTAAAAGATATAAATTTATCAATAAATAAATAAACAAATGAATTCATAATTCAATTCGAGTTTTAGGCTGATACCCCTATACATATAATAATAAAAATCCACGTCGCGCACTTTCTAACTCTAAATATTCCAAAAAAATATTTTCCATTGACAAGGATGATTATGGTTTGGGACAAAGTTATCTGCATGTTCAATTATAAATACGCGCAAGGAAATTTTCGAGTTATCTTCTAGCTATACTACCATCGATTACCGGTTTCGGTACTCTCTTCATTGTAGGTGGCTACAAATCAAGTATCTCTTTGATCAACCTTTTCAACATTTTTAACTCCACCTTTTGGAAACGTAACAATTATATAGTCAATTCTCACTTCTTAAAATGAAATAAATGTGCAGTGGTGCAAGGTTTAACTATACGTGCTTCAACTTCCTTTGATGCGGAATAGCAGTAGATTATAAGTATGAGTATCTTTTGATAACGGCAGTACGTATAGCCGACAGGATAAAAATTGACTTTACGAATAATGTTGCGTTGGTAACAGGATTTAATGATTTGAAAGTCATCGGATCATTACCCTTGAAAACCACTTATTGAAAAACAACCGTTGATATTTCAATAATGTTATTTATGGCATTCAGAACATTTCAAAATTTGCTCTGAAAGAAAGAGATATTCCCAATTTTTTTAGCGCTTCAAAGAACTACGAATTGACAATAATCAATATTTAGCATTTCAACAATTGAGAAAAAAAATATGGTTTGATAAGTCAATATTATACAGAAGATAAAATAAATTTTTTGTTTCGTCACATTTCTAAAAAGGTGTATGACTGAAAGACAATTTTAAAACCTCATCAGAATTTAAAATAAATCCGCAAATATTTTATTCTTCATTCCACTTAATTTGCAATGAATCTCATGATAGATTCATTTCCATTATTAATTTTTATATTTATTCAAGAACTTGCGGAATTTTTCTTAATTAAAACCCAATTATCGTTTACAAATTTTGGGAAAAACTCATAAAATAGGCTCATTCTTCTACATATCTTCAACGTGCTTCTAGCAAAGAAAAAAGTGTTTCAGAATTTTTCGGATATTTTCAAAACTTGAGATATCGAATTTCTTCAAATCGTAATCTTAAAAGTGCTCATCAAAGCAAACAAAAATTCTTTATAGAAACATTCTTCAAATGGTTGGAACTAAAAATAGAGCATTTCAATATTCTTCCAAAATACTACGTAAAAAACTTTGAAAAAATGAATTGAGCGTCTTAGAGATGATACTGTCGCCCGCAAAAGATTTGATGTATTCATGTAAATATAAATGATACACGTTCATGTCCTTGATTGACATTTATTTTTCCGTTGTATAATTTCGGCACACATATGTCTTGAACGGGATTTTCTCAACTTTGCAATTTCACCATGTCAACGGTATGTTATCAATGTTTTGCACACGATTGTTGTTGGTTATGAACTTCGTTTATGGGCGTGTTCAGTTGCTTGGTTGATAATACGGGAATCTGCTAATACCTCCAAACCGGCCAGACCCGACAAACTGTTACGAAAAATAACCCAGGGTTATCAGTCTTTGTATATCTTCAGTCAACGTATAAAGTCTGTGATTCGTCCCCTGTCCTGACCAATGCCCATAGTATGCATAGTGTGAATGCATGTGGCTAGCATTCTTAAAGGTTCGAATCGTAGTTCGAATGCCACATGGTTGTGACAATGTCTTTTAATTCAAAAACTATTGCAGTTTAAGTTATCTATTGTATAGAATTATTCACCGATCATGAAGAGCTCGAGGGTTTTCCACGACATCATCAACGTCGTAGAAGCAAACACCAAGAAAACTGAAAATTATTTGAGGTTAATTCTAATTCATTTCCAACAACCGTAGTTTTACAGGTCCAATAATTATTTCGACTGGAGTACGTTAAAATTGAATGAGGCTGCAGTTCTCAACGTTATTTTCAAGTTGTACTTCTACTTCTAGCAAAACCCGGTTTGTTTGAAATTCAGTGAACACTGAAACACCGTCGGCATACTCAGATTTTATAATCTGAAACTTTTCAAACTCATTTTAAAGTTGTAAAACGATTTTTCTTTTAACGTTGCGTTACTTATCCATTACTAACTTCAGTCCCATGAAATTGAAGTAGATGTAAAATATATTCATTTAGAAAGAAAATCTTCATCTTACG